>NC_090324.1:207526256-207808877 GCF_040869045.1 Eurosta solidaginis | reverse complement strand
CGCATAAAAATCTTTACATTCGTTGATTGGGGTTACTACAAATTCAGTAGATTGGAGTATATCCGAAGCTGGCCCTATGTATCCATCTTTCGGACCCCATCCACTAACTTCCAATTTTTTGCCCACGTCTAATTCAGTTTCGCATAAAGATATTGGTTTTATAAATGGGCTTTTGGTGAATGTTCTTTTTAATACAATCACGACTATATCAATTTCTTCCATTCTCGGATGATTGAAATGACATGGACGAATTATACGAGCCGCAGCGCTATTTTTTCCTGCTATATTCAAATTGGCTTTACCAGCATTAACAGTGATGTCAGACAGGAGTACACCTTCCAAGCAAAATTCAGATTTCAGAACCTTGTTCAAAGTGAGCAAAGTACCAACGCATCGATAACACTCGTCATTACGTATTGCCACCAAATACGGTCTATTCGAATCTCTGCCTCCTATAACACGATATGTCGAATTCGTATTAATCAAAAGGCTGCTAAGGACGACAAACAATATCACGAAAGAATTGCGTAAGTTCATTTTAATTTATGATTTTTCGTCTATTTTTTAGTTTAAAGTGAAGGAAGTCGAAATATGTGGGTGTTATTTATACAAAATTTTGTTGTGTAAATAAAAATGAGTTTTGAATTGGAAAAAAGACAGCCTACTAAATTTTTGTGATTGTAGCAGCATAAGTGTGACAAGAAAACATTTTAAATTAGGTACATTCGATTAATGAATACAAAAACCAAAAACATTAACACCGCGATATATCAGCACTCTCATATTTTTGAGTGTACCCAGCCTGTAGTAGCCGACGTGGTGCTGGGTACTGGGTTCAACTCCCGGGCAAACTAACATCAAAAATTTAGAAAAAAAGATTTTCTACCCGGGGTCACCCCTCGGCAGAGATTCGTCAAACTCTCGGGGTGTATATCTGCCATGAAAAGCTTCTCAGTGAAAATGCATCTGCCTTGCAAATGCCGCTCGGAGACGGCATAGAACATGTTGGCCCAGTCCCGCCAATTTTTAGGAAAAATAAAAAGGAGCACTACTCAAATTGAAAGGTAAGCTCGGCCTTAAATCTCTTCGGAGGTTATCGCGCCTTGCATATATTTATTTAATTGTTTACTTATATACAATGATGGAAATAATAATTGAAATTCCAAATTCCTGCCAACATACCTGAAGTGTCGCGTGCTTCGAAAAATAGGCAATGCACTGTATGATCTCGAAGACATAAACGGAAATTGACAGGTCGCTTCCACGCTTCGGATATTCATACGCAATGAGCCAGAAAGAACGTTTCTTTGCCAAATTACAATTTGATTTTTTTTTTATATCTACCTACCAATCGGCCTTTTTTTTCTGGGCGTTTTGGCGATCGGGGCCATCTCGCCCAGTATTCTCCCCGAGCACTGACCTCATAGGATGTTCACACGCGTACTCACCGAGGACCGGGATCACCCTGGTAGTCCACGTTTAGGTTAGACTAGCCTTTCGGAGTTTGGACGAGTTCTCCTTTACCAAAATGTCTACCCAAATATTTTTTTTCGGCCTTCTGTGGGGGCGATAACCACTAGCCTTTCGGAGTTTGGACGAGTTCTCCATATCAAAATGTCTACACCGTTTTTTTGTTTTGCCTTTCTGTGGGGGCGATAACCACTAGGAATCATCTTTCGGAGTTTTGACGAGTTCTCCATAACAAATGTCTAACTGCCGCAAAGCCTTAAACTAGGAAACAGAATTAATTCCCGATTTGACTTAACTTTTTTTTTTCATGGACCTATGTTGCCCGGCTAGCTCCGTAGTAGGACTTTGAGACTCTTATCTCAGGGGTTAGTCGTGCCCCACGTTGATTGGCATCGGAGGTTCCTGGCACTGGCCTCCCACAGATGATCCGGTTTCCTGTTCGCTTCATCGTCAGGTCTTCAAAGCGAAGCAGGTATGTTACGGTCTGCTGTTATGGTCTACGGTTACGATCCACTTGGGAGCGTTTTCGTGCGAACACACCTAGTGACTAGTGATGGGACCAAAAAGTTGCGATGCAATAGTATCGAAACAAAAAAGAGAAGACCGGCGATCACTAACGAAAAATTACCACGAGTTTCCGGCCGGGGAAAAAAGCAAGAATTGGATTTTTTTTTGCGCAGTTAATCGGAAATTTTTATAAAACCAAAAAGGTTTATCGTAAAACTAGTCCTTTAAGGCGTTATACCAACGAGAAGATTTGTAATTTGCTTCAGCCAAAATTTTGGCGGCCCTGCGATTATACAAAAGGATCGTATAATATCTATTGACACAACTTCAACAGCAAAGGCGTCAAGCTCAGATACTGCTTCATTAACACTATTGCTTACATCAACTGCACAACCCCAACTATATTCAACTCATATTTTGAGTGGTAATAAACCTTACAACGGTTGAGTTGTGTTGACACAAGCTAACATAAAGAATATCCAGTTGAAGTAGTAGGTCGGAGTTTCACAGTCACACCTAGTAAGGAAAGTTCTAGTGATTCCGATTCAGATTCGGACGGCACTAAACTAAATGTCGATGAGAACTCTTGGTATCCGAAGATAAACTCCTTGCTCACGTTTACGAAGTACACTACCACCTTTGGAAAAGCGTTCGACACCACCTCCGCTTCCAGGGCCAGCAGTACGCTGCAGCGTAATACAACGAACGAATCAATGTTCGTTTTGAAGTTCTTCGAAGAGTTAAATTGGCCAAACTCAGAAACTGGTGACTTTTCCAAGTAAGACTGCGAGATTTTCGTAAAATTCTTTTTTCCAAGCATTAGATTTTCGGTAATGGCTTCGACATGGTTTGAAGATTTTCCTTTTCCGAAATTAAGTGAAGTTTTTCTTTGAACAATGTCGAACTTCCAACGAAAATAAATAAGGGGAGATAATAACCGGAAGCTTTGGTATTAGTTTTCATTGTTATTTTCGTATCCACGGCTATAAACAATTCAACTTTCTTTCTATTAAATTTAATGAATTTATGACAAATCTTTGAAATAGTATATTACATTATGTAATGCTTAACACACGCAAGCGCATCACTAACTCAATTTTGATAAATGTAAATTATATACAAAATTTTTACACATTTGAATTTAATAAGACTAAATTATATACATAATATTATTATCATTAGTTATTACAAGGGCATAAGTTACGTAAATGGTATAAGTACCAAGTAATAAATGTCTGTTGTGATCGTTAGGTTTTTTTTAGAATTATCTAGTATGTCTTTAACAACTTTACTGACTATTTTTTAATTGAATCACACAACATTAGGCGTGGCAGTTACACACGTACGCACATAAATGTAGGATTTTTAGTCTGGTTATATATTAAGCTGTATTTTTTTTTATTCCTACAAATCTTTTGGTGAGAGTTAAATCTAGGCATATATTTATTTCTCACTCTATTATCTTCAATATATAACCCAACCCATTTACATAAATATATTTCTATACATACACAAATTAACATAATTGTTATAACATGCATACGAATAAAGATGTTATGAATTAAACTAAATTTACCAAAATAAATATAAAATAAAATTAAAATTAAATGCAAATAAATTAAACTAAAATAAAACAAAATAAACTTAAATATAAAAACTGATTTTCATTAAAGAAATTGATATCAAAAATTCGAGCAAGCCTGCAAACTTGTAAAAGGTTACGAAATCTCAAATATATATTAGTTTTAATTACATTATTACTACCTACTATTCCGTATTTTTCATACCTACGTTTGTTTTATTTATTCATAAAGACTCCTAAATTAAACAAAAAATTAATTCTTGCATAAATATATATGCTAATTATAACATATCTTAGATTAACTATTCAAAACCAGACGGTAAACTTTAAAACGAAATAATCAAATGTAATGAAAACATTGATGATAAGTTTTGATGAAAATATTGATGTTGACTTAGATGAAGAATTAAAAATTTAACAATTGTTTTTGTAATGCTCATGTTTTGTGTGTATTATGAGCGAAAAGAGAATGTCAAAGGAAATTAGAAGAACCCAGATTTGAAATTAAAATTTGAAAATCCAAAAATTTTGTGTTTTATTAATACGCCTTTTATTTAAGAGAATTAACGGCTTAAAAGCATGGGTTTTAATAATTTTTTAAAGCAGGAAAGGTAAACGCTTGCGCTTACACTACAATATTTATTTACTTTCGCTTCATGATACACACATATGCGCATACAACAGTGTAGCATGCTTTTATAAGGAAATGAATTATAAATAAATAAGTTCGTAAAATGGGAATGTTGGCGTCCACTTTCATTTAAAAGGCACGTAGGTAAATCAGGTAAGGGGCCATCGAGAAATAGGTGCGTCGATGGCCATGGTTTTTGAGGGTGGGAAAAGCACCGGGCGTCGCAAAACCACCCGCGGCGCCCCCTATATATATTCGGCCCTCTTTGTTCATTTTCCTTTTTGTTTTCTTTTAATTTTCGGCAGTTTATTTTTAATTTTGATTTCCGAGTTAGTAACCGGTCGTGTCCGGTTCGGTTAGTTTTTTCTGAACAGTTTTTTTTTTAGATTTTTTGTTTTTTTGGAAATTTAAAATTTCTGAGTGTTAACGGTCTGTCCGTGGCATCCAGTTCGACCGGATGTCGTTTCATTTTGAAGTTATAAGCGTTTTGAGTTGGTCTCTGCGCTTCTGTCGGTTTTTTTTTGAATTTGACAGCTTTTATAGGCATGATATGACATTTTTTTCTGATTATGGCGCAGGAACAGTAAGGTTGGCAAGGACCCGCCCCAGCCGACAATGACTAGCCACTGTGCACCACCACATCATGCCGACCGCCTTCCCTACTGCTTCCAATAAAGATGCGTTTCCATAACAGGGTGGTTTCAAATCAGGGCACACTACTGTTGTGAAGCGTCGGAACAATACTGATTATGCAAAGCAAATCCATCCAGCGCAAGCTCTATTTCATTCGCCAAACAACAGAGTGTGAAGGAACGGCCCAGGTTAATGAGTAGTAAGATGAAACACAGTTACGACAGGGAAAATAATTCGGAAGGTTTCCGGAAGGGAGATATGGTACTGCTATACAACCCTCACCGGCGGAAAGGTGTTCCATCCAAGATTCGGTGCACTTGGGAAGGCCCGTACAAAGTTGTGAAGAAGATCAGTGATACCATCTACCGCATACAAACCATTGGGAAAGCACGGAGTAGAAGAGTGGTACATTTGGAGATGCTAGCGGTGTTTAGATGGGCAGATTTGTCTGTTCGGGACGATCAGGCTTAAGTGGAGGGCAGTGTGACGAATATGAGTGACACTAAGTGATACTCACATCCCTAGTCTGATGCTAAGTAAATGAAGACACAACATCAATAAAGCAGACAGTCACTTGTATGTACATAAACGAATCAATCATTATGTCTACACGCAGCTGAGAAGCAACGCACGACCACATGCATATATCTGAGATACTCCTGAAAGTATGCAATGAGAGAAGCTATAAAATCATGCAATTGTAGTTACAGCTGAGAAATTTGATAGCTGATGGCCAACTAGTAGATTCTATAAAAGGAAGCGTCTAGAAGATGCGAACGAGGAAATCAGAGAGTATAAAAGGCAACAACAGTCGAGGCCCAAAAATTCAGTTTCATTTAAGCTATCAATCAGTTTGAGTTAAGCAAACTATCAGTAAGCGAAATATAAGTGTTATTGTGAAGTACGTTAATAAAGACCATTTTGCGTTATTGAAGAGTGGAGTTATTTATTCAACAGTTTATTGATTCAAACGATAGCAGAAGATTGCAAATAAGAATTAAGCAAAAAAATTGTTCAAATATATATGAAAAAAAAAAAAACAATTGAAATAGGTATTAGTACTGATCGCTGCTGCTACTTTCATGAAACTAATGTTTTTATTTATCTAAGCACAGTAGATAACTCGCAGCGATGTCACTGGTTTCTTCCTTTTGTTGACTTTTCTATCTCAATCCCTAAGGCCTCAATTGTATATTGGATTTTATCCCTATCCTCAACGTCTAGGATTTTAGTATTTTCCATGTCTGCTGTTTTTTCGCTGTAATAATATGCTGCCCTAACGCTGTATTGTTGTTTCTCCTTTGAATGACTGCTTCACGTTCTGATAAGCGAACTCCTCTTTTAGAGGTCTCTATATAAATTTTGTTCCAGTACCGACGGTATTTTCTCATTTTTATACTCAGTTGAACAGAGTTCACAGAGTATAATAACTTTGATTGCATAAAGGTTGGTTGTACAGGTATAAAGGAATTGAGATAGATATAGACTTCCATATATCAAAATCATCAGTATCGAAAAAAATTTGATTGAGCCATGTCCGTCCGTCCGTCCGTTAACACGATAACTTGAGTAAATTTTGAAGTATCTTGATGAAATTTGTTATGTAGATTTCTGGGCACTCATCTCAAATCGCTATTTAAAATGAACGATATCGGAATATAACCACGCCCATTTTTTCGATATCGAAAATTTCGAAAAACCGAAAAAGGGCGATAAATCATTACCAAATACGGATAAAGCGATGAAATTTGGTAGGCGAGTTGAACGTATGACAGAGAATAGAAAATTAGTAAAATTTTGGACAAGGGGGGTGGCACCGCCCACTTTTAAAAGAAGGTAATTTAAAAGTTTTGCAAGATGTACTTTGGCAGTCGTTGAAGATATCATGATGAAATTTGGCACGAACGTTACTCATATTGCTATATGTATGCTTAATAATAATTACCAAAATAAATATCTTTACAGTATATAAGTAAATTATGTCAACATTCAACTCCAAAAGAAAAAGAAAATTTCAAAATGCGCGTGGCTCCGCCCTTTTTCATTTAATTTGTCTAGGATACTTTGAATGCCATAAGTCGAACAAAAATTTACCAATCCTTGTGAAATTTGGTAGGGGCTTAGATTCTAGGACGGTAACTGTTTTCAGTGAAAAAGGGCGAAATCGGCTGAAGATACGCCCAGTTTTTATACACAGTCGACCGTCTGTCCTACCACTCGGCCGTTAACACGATAACTTGAGCAAAAATCGATATGTCTTTACTAAACTCAGTTCACGTACTTATCTGAACTCATTTTGTATTGTTATAAAAAATGGCCGAAATCCGACTATGACCACGACCACTTTTTCGATATCGAAAATTACGAAAAATGAAAAAAATGCCATAATTCTATACCAAATACGAAAAAAGGGATGGAACATGGTAATTGGATTGGATTATTGACGCAAAATATAACTTTAGAAAAAAACTTTGTAAAATGGGTGTGACACCTACCATATTAAGTAGAAGAAAATGAAAAAGTTCTGCAGGGCGCAATCAAAAGCCTTTGGAAGCTTTGCAGGAATACTGTTTGTGGTATTACATATATAAATAAATTAGCGGTACCCGACAGATGATGTCCTAGGTCACCCTGGTCCACATTTTGGCCGATATCTCGAAACACCTTCACATATACAACTACCACCACTTCCTTTTAAAACCCTCATTAATAACTTTAATTTGATACTAATATCGTACAAACACATTATAGTCACCCCTGGTCCACCTTTATGGCGATATCTCGAAAAGGTGTCCACCTATAGAACTAAGGCCCACTCCCTTTTAAAATACTCATTATCACCTTTCGTTTGATACCAATATTGTACAAACAAATTCTAGAGTCACCCTTGGTACACCTTTATGGCGCTATCTCGAAAAGGCGTCCACCTATAGAACTAAGCCCATGCCATTTTAAAATACTCATTAACACCTTTCATTTGATACCATATCGTACAAACAAATTCTAGAGTCACCTCTGGTCCACCTTTATGGTGATATCTCGAAAAGGCGTCCACCTATAGAACTAAGTCCCACTCACTTTTAAAATACTCATTAACAGCTGGTCCATCTTTCTGTCGATATCCCTAAATGGCGTCCACCTATAGAACTATGGCTCACTCCCTCTTAAAATACTCTTTAATACCTACCATTTGATACACATGTCATACAAACACATTCCAGGGTTACACTAGGTTCATTTTCCTACATGGTGATTTTCCCTTATTTTGTCCTCACAGCTCTCAGCTGAGTATGTAATGTTCGGTTACACCCGAACTTAGCCTTCCTTACTTGTTTGTATAGGGTACTGATAAAATAAGGCGGATATTTACTGTTTTTTAGAGGGCAACGTATTTTCTTTTTGTTTTCTTCCCTAAACTGTTCACGGCGTATGATTAATATTTTAGCTACTAAATTTTCGCAGTTATCATTTTATACTAGCTTGCCATAATTTGGGTGCATATCTTTGGATGCAGAAATTACTTACGGTGCATTTATTAAGCGTTATTCCAAAAATAAAACTCATATCTTTAAAACTTTATATTTCATCATCATTCATTTTTGAAATTTAGAGCGGAACAGTATTCACGAATTTAGTTGTAAAAGAGGGCATATGTGTCAAACAACTTATTTTTTGTTCTTGCCTTTGTACTTCATGGAAGAATAAGCACAAAGTTTTTGTATGTATTTTAGAATGTGTAAAGAGACATGCGCACAACATAATCGGGAAAAATGTGGTCATATTATTCTAAGCAATATGTGAGTAATTCACTGTCAACTAGTTTAGACGTGCGTCTTCTTTCTGACTCTCTTTCGTAGGTATCAGTGATATTAATACCTTTGCATTTCTCATTACATACTAACTAATTTCTTTCCTTTTTGTGCCAAATTAATATTTGTTTTTGTTTTTATCTGCATATTCGTAAAGGATTACAGGTTCAAATTCGAACTCAAGGATTATAAATATAATTTTTATGATAAATATGGTGTTTTCAATTTTTCTATAATTTATCAGTCAAACAAACCACCACAGTGTCACAAAATAGCCGCAGCATGCCCAAAGCGTACTCATGATGAATGCTTAGCAACCTATTGAAATTTAAAAAAATTTATAAAGGAATAACTTTCATAAAAACTATTGTTATATGCCTCGGCTCGAATTCCTTGACCTGGAATCCTTTATCAATAGACCGATATTAAGCCAAGAGTACATGGAACTGTCTTACACCCCAAAATTTTGGGTGTGAAGTTGGATCAGGATCTCCATTTTGGCGAGTATGCAGCCGCAATTTTACCGATAATCCAAAGCCGCAATAAAATCCTCAAATCTCTTGCTGGCAGTACTTGGGGTAAAGATAAAGAAACGCTCTTTACCATGTTTCCATAAAATATATGTAAGAGCACACAATTAGGTATATAGTGTTCGGTTTCGTCCAAACTTTAACTTCCTTACTTTTTGTCTACAAAATTCAAAACATACTTACTTACTTACTTAATTGGCGCTTAACCGTCTAAACCGTTATGGCCGTCCAACAAGGCGCCCAGTCGCTTCTTTGCTCCGCCAACCGGCGCCAATTGGTCACACCAAGGGTGTATAAATCGTTTTCCACCTGGTTCTTCCAACGGAGTGGGGGCCGCCCTCTACCTCTGCTTCCATAGGTGGGTTCCGATAGAAACACTTTCTTGGCCGGATCATCATCTTTCATTCGTATAACATGACCTAGCCAGCGCAGCCGCTTCGTTTTAATTCGCTGGACTATGTTGATGTCTGCGTATAGCTCGTACAGCTCCTCATTAAATCTTCTTCGGTACTCCCCATTGCCAACGCGTAGAAGTCCATGAATCATTCGAAGAACTTTTCTCTCGAACACTCCCAGAGCCGTTTCGTCTGATGTTGTCATGGTCCATGGCACCATATAGCAGAATGGGAACGATAAGTGACTTGTAGAGTGTGATATTCGTTTGCCGAGAGAGGACTTTATTTTCAACTGCTTATCTAGTCCATAGTAGCATCTATTGGCGAGATTGATTCTTCGCTGTATTTCAGTGCTGATGTTGTTGCTAGTGTTGATGCTGGTTCCCAAATAAACGAAGTCTTTTACTATTTCAAATTTATGGCTGCCATAAGTAGCGTGGTTGCCAAGGCACGTATGCGCTGAATCTTTGTTCGATGACAGCAGGTACTTCGTTTTGTTCTCATTCACCATCAAACCCATCTTTATCGCTTCTTGTTCCAGTTTGGAGTAAGCAGAACTAACAGCGCGGGTGTTTAGGCCGATGATATCAATGTCATCAGCATATGACAGTAATTGCACGCTTTTATATATAATTTTCTCCAGCATCAAATTAAAGAAATCGCACGATGGGGGGTCACCCTGTCTGAAACCTCGTTTAGTTTCGAACGGCTCGGAGAGGTCCTTCCCAATTCTGACTGAGCTGATGGTGTTGTTGAACGTCATTTTGCACATCCGTATACGTTTTTCGGGGAAACCAGATTCAGACATAGCGGCATATAGGCAGCTCCTTTTCGTGCTGTCGAAGGCGGCTTTAAAGTCGACGAAGAGGTGATGTGTGTCGATTCTCTTTTCATGGGTTTTTCCAAGATTTGGCGCATTGTGAAAATCTGGTGGATGTTAGATTTACCAGATCTGAAGCCGCACTGATAAGGTCCAATCAGGCGGTTCACGGTGGGCTTCAATCTTTCGCACAATACACTTGAAAGGACCTTATATGCGATATTAAGAAGACTGATTCCACGATAGTTGGTGCATTTTGCAGTATCCCCTTCTTGTGGACTGGGCAAAGAACACTTAAATTCCAACCGTCGCGCATGCACTCTTCCGCCAATATATTGCTAAGAAGCTGCTGCATGCGCCTTACCAACTCCTCGCCGCCGTACGTGAATAGCTCCGCAGGCAATCCATCAGCGCCCACGGCCTTGTTGTTTTGCAATCTGGTTATTGCTATTCTAACTTCGTCATAATCGGGCGAGGGGACATATATTCTGTCATCATCGATTGCGGGATCGGGTTCTTCATCTCTGCGCGGTGAATTGCTGCTTCAATTTAGGATAGCAGAGAAGTGTTCCCTCCATAAACTAAGCACTCTCTGGACATCAGTTACAAGGTCGCCGTTTTCATTCCTACAGGAGTTTGCCCCGGTCTTAAAACCTTCCGTCTGTCGCCGTATTTTCTGGTAAAATTTTCAGGCGTTATTCTTGGTGGCTAGCAGCTCAAGCTCCTCGCACTCACGCCTTTCTGCTTCTGCTTTTTTTCCTGAAAAGGCGTCTCGCTTTCTTTTTCAACTCACGATAGCGTTCACACACTCCTCTTGTGGCGCTCGCTTTTAACGTAGCCCTGTAGGCAGCGTCTTTTCTTTCGGTTGCAACGCGGCATTCTTCATCGTACCAGTTGTTTTTTCGTGGCCGCCGGTAACCAATTTTTCCTCCTCTTTCTCTCCTCTTCCTCCTCCTCCTGTATTCCTTCAGGATGAGTTGTGCTCTCAGAGAGCACGTGTGAGAGTCGAGTTGCGAAATCATTGGCAGTCTGTTGTGATTGAAGCTTTTCGACGTCTAGCTTTCCTTGTGTTTTTTGTTCCTTGGTTTTAGCCGCGTTGAAGGGGGTGCGTATTTTGGCTGCAGATAATGGTCCGAGTCGATGTTATGTCCTCGGATCGTGTGCACATCTAAAGCACTGGAGGCATGCCGTCCGTCTATCACAATGTGATCGATCCGATTGCGAGTATTTCGATCAGGAGACAGCCATGTAGCTTGATGTATCTTTTAATGCATGAACCTCGTGCTGGATATGACCATGTTTTGAGTACCGACAAATTCAATCAGCCTCAGTCCGTTAGGAGAAGTTTCATTGTGTAGGCTGAACTTCCGGACTGTAGGGCCAAAAACACCTTCTTTGCCCACCCTGGCGTTAAATTCGCCAAGCAAGACTTTTATATCATGCCGGGGGCAGCGCTCGTACGTGCGTTCTAATTGTTCATAAAAAGTGTCTTTCACCCCATCGTCTTTCTCCTCTATCGGCGCATGGGCGCAGATGAATGATATGTTAAAAAATTTTGCTTTTATTCGGATAGCGGCGAGACGCTCGTCCACAGGCGTGAACGCCAACACTTGGCGACAATGTCTCTCTCCCACCACGAATCCGACGATCCGATGCCGAAACTGCGCTTATTCGTATGGCCTCTCCAATAGATGTCACACATTTTGATCTTCTTTCTTCCTTGCTTCGGCCAACGCATTTCTTGGATGGCGGTGATGTCAGATTTTGCTTTGACAAGGACATCAACCAGCCGGGCGTCTGCACCAATCCCATTCTGGGAGCGGACGTTCCAGGTGCATGCCCCCAATTCAATGTCCTTCAAACGTTTGCCATGGTCGTCATTAATAGAGAGTGTATTTATCCGAGGCTTGTTGTTATATTTCATTGGAGTATGGTTTTACGTGGCCGGTCCCAAGCCCAGCGCACAACCCGCTCAGTGGGGGTGAAAATATTACTTGCACGTTTACATAGCGAGCCGCTTGCTCCAATACAGACGCCCGCTTGCAGCCGCACCTAGAGGTGTACAGACGCTGCCGATGAGATCTCCCCCGGGTAGCCCCTAAACCGATTATGTCAGAGTGGCCTAGCCAAGTTGTCGCCTTCTCACCCAGAGGATACTTGGCCGCAAGCGACCGGCAGTAGTGAGCGGCTTGAACCGCATGCAAAATAATTGTTCCGGCCATTCCCAGGTGAATGGCGACCAAAAGCTTTCCCCACTTTCGTGGACTTCTACACACGGCTCCACCCTCCGACATAAGATCTAATTAAAAAAAAAAAGAAAAGATTTTTCACTTTTGATAAAACTTCAGAAGCACTCACTTGGATCGAGTATACTCGATACGTTTTACTGAGTATGAGTACTAGCATCAATACTTTGATCCGAATATTTTATATGAGCACCGGTATCTATACGTTTTTTAAAAGTTCTATCACTAGTCACGCCAAAAATTTTTTGATAATGAAAAACACAAACGACCAACCAAAAAGGATGCAATATTTTTTTATCCATAACCACCAAACACCTCCTGCTACTCTCCTTTACCCGAGAGGGACACCTTTTGATACTTCCTATATATAACCAAAAAACCGCTAAGTTCCTTAAAGCTACTAACTTTTGAACCCTATACGAAATTTCAGTAACCCAGCATTCAGCTTTGAATAGTAATTATATAATTCATTCCGGCTTCCTTACAAAATCAAGCGTAAAAGTTATCGTGGAGGGTCTTCGTTATCAAAACATTTAAATTATAAAAATTATGATGGAAAACCCGTAAATACACCTCTACATATAATTTCTTTCGATATAACCACTATCCCATCTCCTATGCAATGTAAAAACTGCTTCACCATTGCTCATAAGGAAAAACACTGTAAGTTGACACAAAATACAGTGTATGTTTTCCCTTTAGTATACATGAACCGAATCCCTACATTAAGAAGGGATGCATCGACTGCAAACAACAATTTAGTAACAATTTGGAAAACAGTAAGCTCCTAGAAAATGAAAAATAAGAAATATATTCTTTATTTCATTTACGATTAACTAAGTTACATAGTGTGGCGGTAGCATAACTCAAATTGTTTCAACGCACCTTGTTAAAACCAAACTGCTCTGCAAATTGGAGATTCCTCAATCAACGAAGCAAAAAAAGGTTGTTTACGTTTGGTCGATGTAAGTCAGTCTTATCTCAAGTCTCTAAATTCGAGACTTTTCATAAGAGACAATTTTTGTGACTTGAGATGAATTCGGTATTCAGTAAATGAAAATTACAAAAATAACTGGGAAAATTTTAGAATAGCACCCCCCGAGTTCGGGGTAAAACTTGGTATCAAATGAAAAAGGGAGTTGTCCCGATCACAAATATATATATTTTAAAGTGCGCAAACTTATAATTTTAAAGTTATTTGTTGTTAAAGTTTGTAAATTTAGCAAATTTCTATAGCACTTTAAATTACAATTTACACATCTTTCAAAACCTTAATCCACATACATGTTTATATAAATTGGCAACGATAAACTTAAATTGCATTTTTGTATATTTCACACTTCATTTTTGCATTATTTGTACTTATTATAAATGTTTTTATTAAATCAATCGCGCTTTTGTAGCAACATGTACATTTATATATATGTATATGTTTTATTGATGACATTACAAAGCTGTGCTGCCACATAAACAAAAAAAAAACAAATATAAATATTACCTTACCACCTTTCAGTTAATAAAGAAAAAGGAAAATATATATTTTTACTACTCATTTTGAAAAGTTGAAACACCTTTCCGCGTAGGCGGCCTTCGGCCGCGCTTATAAAAAATAACCCTGGGCTACGGTGATGTCCTTCTGCGTAGTACACCCTTCTGCGCAGAAGCAGCATTATTCAATGTAAGCATAATTAATTTAAAACACAAGCAAAGAAGAAAGATCTTGAAAATTTTATCATAAAGTCTGATCTTTTTACTTATATTTTAGTTTGGCACATACCAAAATGAGCAAATACTGTAACAAAATACGTTAAGAGGCACTTCTATAGATACATACTACATATTTACAAAACTATACTTGTATATGAATTTTAAATGCCTCAATCATGCCATTAAAAATTAAAAACTGTTAATACAACAACAACTCCATTAAAAAAAACACCAGTCATTCGCATTCTATGAAAATTTTACTCTTAATTTATTCAAAGATTGAAAAAATTAATAATTGTATGGCCCTTTTTAAAGTGTGAAATTTGTCAACTTAACCTGTAAAACTTTTGAATATAAAGCAAACAAAATATACCAAACGAAAATGTAATTAAAGTGTCTTCTCCCTTTTAAATACCGTTACATATATATTATTGTAGAATGTATTTATTAATCATATACTACATACATATACAGAGATTCGAACTTATTATCAGTCGAACAGTTAAACAGGTGGATGGTGTCATTCTTCCGATGTATATTGTCCCTGCCAAAATCGTTGGTTCATGTGTTCCATTTTTGACGATTGGAGTATTTTAACGATCACCTTCTCCAGCTCTCGCTTTGCTTGTGAGTTAGGTTAGGTTAAGTTGAACTGGCCGGTCCATGAGGACCTCGCATAGACTGAATAAGTCCGTAGTGTTACCAGAAGTTTGTTTCAACGACCAAACTGAAAAACCCTATCAAAAACCAGGTCCTATGTTATAAAATAACTCCGTCCTCTTGGCAAACACTAGAAGCTACCTAGGATTTAAGCCACTTGCTGCTTCTAGATTTGACAGCTGCATCACTCCTAATAGCTGGAGTCTTAGCCTGGCAAGCGCAGGGCAAGAGCACAGAACGTGCTCGATCGTTTCCTCCTCCAGCCCGCACTTCCTACATCTGCCTATCACTGACGAAGCCTAATTTAAAGGCATATGACGCCAGGAGGAAGCGTCCAGTCAGAATACCCTTCATGAGTATACAGTCCTCTCTTTTTAATGATAGAAGCAACTTTGTTAGTCTAAGGTTGTAAGACCTGCACATAATCCTCGACACTTTACAGCCCCGCGCTTAAACCCACGTGTTTCCTGCTTGGTCGATCATGTGCACCTCTCGCCTTCGCTTAATTTCGCCCAGTCTAATTGGGACGTCTACAGAGCAAGCTTTTTTAGCTAATTCATCGGCTTTTTCATTCCCATCTATTCCCATATGCCCTGAGACCCAATATAGATGTATGCTTCTCCCTGTCCCGATTCTCTCCAGGGACTGCTTAAACTCTAACACACTTCAGATGCTGTGCTATGCGAGATTATTGCCTTAATTGCTGCTTGAGTGTCAATATTAAAGTTAGCACGATTTCAGTTTGGGCTATTTTCTTCCAGGGTTTCTACTGCTTTGGCTATGGCTACTATTTTCGCGTGGAAAACGCTACAGTAATCCGGCAGCCTGTAGGATCTGCTTATTTCCGGATCAGCACAGTATACCGCAGACCCTACTCCTTCCACTACTTTGGAACCATCTGTGTACACATGTATCGCCTCGTCCGCCATTTGAGCACCCTTTCGCCAACCGTCCACTTCTATTGTGGCTTAAGATCACCCTCGAAGCGCAGATAGGGAATCAGGTAATCTGTTCGTCTTGTGATTGATGACGCTATACTACTATGGCCGTATGGTCGGCGCTCAGGCTGCCCAGAGGCACCGAGTCTGGTTTCAGTTGTTAACGCTATGTTCTTTGCTACCAGGTCTATAGGTGGAATGTGCAGGATGGCATACGGTGCAGCTGTCGGCGTTGGTTTCAGGGCTCTCGTAATGCTAAGCATTAATAGTCTGCATACCTCCTCTAATTTTTTGAGGTAGGTTTCTTTTTGTGTGGCTTTCCACCAAACAAGAACTCCATAGTAGAATAGGGCTTACAATCGCTGTAAAAATCCAATGAGAAAGAGAGTGCGATAAGCCCCACGTACACCCCAGCAGTCTTTTACATGCATAAAGTGCCGTTGAAGCCTTCTTCACCCTCTCCTCCACGTTGAGCTTCCATGACAGCTTACTGTCCAGAATGATTCCTAGATTCTTTGTGCAAGGTTTCTCCTGTAGGGTCACCCCTCCTAACTTAGGCCTGATCCAATTTGGGACCTTGTACCTCTTTGTAAACAAGACCATATCCGTATTATCCGCGTTGACTTTCAACCCGACATTTGATGACCAGGTATGAATATCCCGAAGCGCCCAATCCATCAAAGAGCTAATCGTTGGAAGGCACTTTCCAATTATGACAATTGCAACGTCATCCGCGTAAGCCGTAAGTTTTACGGGTCCCTCATCAAATCGCCTGAGCAGTTGGTTGATGACCAGCGTCCACAGCAGAGGTGATAGCACCCCTCCCTACGACGTTCCCCCGTCCACTGATTTCGTGGCCTCGTACAATCCCCATTGTGATGTAACCTTCCTGCAATTTAACATGCAGCCGATCCATCTGGTTAAGGCTTGATGTACTTTAATGTAATTAAGACCATCCATAATCGCCCATTTAGAAACATTATTGAAAGCCCCGGCAACGTCTAAGAAGACTCCTAGAACATATTCCTTATATTCCAGGGCTTTCTCTACGCCTATTACCACCCTATGTAATGCGGTGTCTACCGAATTGCCTTTGGTGTACGCATGCTGTGTTGTGAAAAGCAGCTTTTTATCTACGTTTGACTTAATATACACATCTATCAGCCTCTCAAAGGTTTTGAGCAGAAATGTTGTTAAGGTAATGGGTCTACAATCTTTGGCATACACGTGACCGATCTTTCCCGCCTTTGGTTGGAAAGCTACACGAGCAGTTCTCCAAGAGTGCGGTACATGATTCAGTCTTATGCACCCGTCGAATATTATTTTAAGCCATTCCACGACCGCCCTCCTTGAGAATTCTAGCATGGCCGGGAATATACCATCTGGGCCCAGCGATTTAAACTTAGAAAACGTCTTCACTGCCCACTCGATCTTGTTATCGGTCACCAAGCCCGGCACTACCCGCTCCGTGATCGAAGTGCAAGTGCTGCATGCTGGCTCTTCTAAACCATCTCCCGATGGCAAATGTGTACCGAGAAGCACCTCAAGGGATTTCTCACTATTACGTGACCATTCCCCATTCTCTTTCTTTATTATTCCCTAGACTATATTTTCCTTTGCTAGGACTAGTTCCCTGTACTCGTCCTGACACGCTTCGCGTTCCGCGGTCTTTGCGAGCTTAAAATTTCTTTTACCTGTCTTCTTAGAAGACTCAACTCATTGCACCACCATAGCGGCTTTGCTTTTCCATTGAATCTTCTTATAGGGCAAGTTTTGTTATACGCAGTCATAAGCGTCTTTGTTAGGAATTCATTCGACCCCTCCAGTTCCTCCACATTGACAACCTCTTTGGGTTGTCCCAGCTTTGTTTCTACCTGTTTCTGGAATTTAGTCCAGTTCGTTGACCTAGGGTTTCTAAAGGGTCCTCCCTTCTCTACCCTCTTTAAGGGGATGCTGAAGCTGAAATACGCATGATCGGAGAAGAATGGTCTATCAAGAACTATCCAATCATACCTTGATATATCACGCTCGGAGCTCAATGTAATATCCAGAACATTGCTGGATGTTGGACCAATGTATGTACGGACATTTCCCCTGTTGGCTATATGCAAATTGGTTTGCATGATGTAAGAAAATAGAGATTCGCCTATCTCTTTCGTATCTGCTCCTCCCCACGCATTGTGGTGCTCATTTGCATCTGCGTCTATGACCAACCGCCCTTTGCGCCCTTCCTCCTGTACTAGCCCCTTGCACTCCATCGGTGGAATCTCCGCAGCATGGGCCATGTAGCAGGACGCCAGGATAAATGCCTGCTTATTCTTTTGCTCAACGGCCACCACTACGAGTTCCTCAGTAGTGTAGTTTGGCAGCATATATGAATGCAGCTGTTTCCTTACCATTACTACAGCTCGCACCCGTCCTTCCGTTTGCGCGTAGTAAACGCCAAACCCGCGCGCTTAGTGCAGAAACCTTTCCTCCCGATGAGAGCCACGGCTCCTGGATGAGCGCCACGTCAAAATAACCCTCCTCAATGGTTGGAAGGAGTTCACTCGACGCCATTTTACTGTGTTGGAGGTTTAACTCTAGGACTCGCAGCACCATTGGGCTGTCCCCCTCCAGTACCTTCGTCGTGACTTCGTCGTCCTCCCCTTGTCCTATTGGTTTAGAGTATTCGAGGCCCCCTTCAGCCTCTCGTAACTGTTGTGCTGGGTGTTCCTCTGTGCGAGCCACAGCACCATTTGGCGGTTAGTCCTCTTCTAACACCTTCGTGGTGACGTCGGGGACCTCCACCTGTATTTTTTCCCTTAGGCTTTTGAGGTCCTTTTGGACTTCGCCCGCTAGCGTGTTAGGATTTTTATCATCAGGGCTTCTTTTCCTGAGTCGCATGTAAATTTTGCCAGTGCCAAAAGACATTTTGCCAAGCTGCGTGTACAAAATATCCTCCGCCTGCTTGTTTATTTGAAAGATGTAGAACTCACCTTCTCTGGTAGGCCGAGATACAGTAAGTACCTTCCAGTCATGTGTCGGTATGTTCGGATTCTGATTCTGCAGAAGTCGCAGTGTATCCTCCGACTTCATCACGCATGGTATCCATACCTTGACTTTTGGTACCGTGGGTATTTGCGCTTTATCCAACACCTAAAACCGCGCGTTCGTGCCTTGCCTTTGGAGGTTTGGAACCACTTCCTCCAGCCACCGCAAGCTCGCGATGTTGTCGCGCGCTATCATCTTCACACCATTATACCATCTCCCCGAATCAAAGGTTGGAAGAGGCTTACTTGGTTGTTCCCGCATCATCTTAACTATTTAGCTAATAAGTTCCCTTTCTACGGATCTCCACCTTTCAGTAGTCATCTGCCCGAAAGGACTGCTACGATGAACCAGCGCCACAGCCGGTGACTGCTTTGCCACATCACTCATATTCTCGGGAAAAGCCGAAGTCTTAGTGTTAACTCCCTTTGGCACCTCTGAGTAAGCCGAAGTCTTAGCTTTAACTCCATTTAGCACCTCCGAGAAAGCCGGAGTCTTAGCGTTATCTCCCTTTGGCTTATCTCCTACTTCCGAAGTTGGAACTTCCCTCTGACTCGCAGCTTTCGAGGTAGTTGCTACCTCGCTATTGGGGCCCATCTGTCTTACTGCTTACATCAATACTTACCGAGGTGGCCCGGTATCGGGAGGGCTCCGTTCGAATACAGCCGAATTTATCCCCTGACTGCAAATCGTCAAATAAGCACGGTCCGCATAACACCCTGGATTAGGAGGTTGGCAGTTCTTGGTCACCGACATCCCGCCGCACTCCTATGAGGCGAAACGGCGTAGATGCCAGTCCTAAACAGCTCCGCCTCATAGTCGGGCGCTATGGAGATCGGCTAAGCCCTCACACCAACGACAAGGTGTCTACCCTAGGAAGGGTTTGCTTGTGAGTACTCCATGGGAATATTTTGGAAGTATCTACTCTTCCGTAAAGAATGTGGTCCAATTTACATGGCGATGTCCTACCCTGACAAATCGTTGGATTATGTGTTCCGTTTTTGACGTGTTCGAGTATTTAAAGGATTACCTACTATAGCTCTGGCTTTGCTTGGGAGTACTCTATGGAATATTTACTTGGGAGTATTTTGAGAAGTATCTACTCTCCCGAGGGTATTCAATGGAGTACTCAGAAGCACAGTGAGAGCCGGAGTATGTGGTCCTCTCCTACCCTGCAAAAATAGGGAGTACTCCGTGCAATTTTATGTTCCATTTTCAGCATATTGGAGCATTTAGAGGATCACCTACTGCAGTTCTCGCTTTGCTTGTGTGTACTCTATGGAGTATTTACTTGGGAGTATTTTCAGAAGTATCTACTCTACCGAGGGTATTATTTAATTTATTAAAAATAATAATAATTACATAAATTGCAATACAAAAAAATCTAAATCTAAAAATGGAGCTACATTTATAAACATCAATGTTTTTGAAATGCCTCCCAATGAAGGCATTAATAAATGCGTTAATTTGGAATTGCGATATGGTATATGAACCTGTTTTTGCAATAATGCTAATATAACATTTGTGAGCTCCGATAGTGAACGACTTATATTTTTAGTTTCGTTCATACGTGTACTACTTTTGGGTGACTCAGTGCCAGCTACATCTACAAGATTTATAGTTCCGACTGATGTCTCATTTTTCTCGGCATGAAAACCAATAAGTTCAATTTTTGTAATAGCATGCGAACATGATGAACGTTCGTTGCCTGCTGTTGAAGCAGTGGCACGATTCATTTTTGCCACATGCATCAAATCGCGTAAACGTCAAGCAGAGATTACAGTCTCCTGAGTTATATTTGACACATATATATCGTTCTTATTATGTTTAGCCATGCGTATTTCCATATCTTTCTTCGTTGCTCAGCAAATCATATAAGACTTCGTTATAGATTTCCAAAAATGTTACACGTATTTCATATTCTCAACCAAGACGTTTATAATTTTTAATAGAATCGAAAAGTAAATCGGCTGTGCGTAGAATCACTCCAGCATTTGTTGGCACACCGTCCTTTGTATATGTTTTTCCACTGCCGGTTTGTCCATAAGCAAATATACAAATATTGTAACCATCCAAGGCAGATTGTATTAAAGGTGACACCATCTCGAAAATGTCCTCCTGTTTTGAATTAGGGTGGAAGACTTGATCAAAGGAAAAATTGTGCGCTCCACCTTTATTCTTATCGTAGTTTTGTATTTCAACTGTGGATTCACCAATATAATTCCATCCACAGAGTACTTTATCATCATCAAAATCTAATGGCGGCCTTACACGACAGAACACGCGTATATTACCACGCAAATCAATTAAATTGTTATTTAATTCTTTACGTTCCAAGTTTGCATGAAACAGTTGCTCCTTGCAGGCAGTAAAATCTTCATGTAACAATTTATTTTCGGTTGTTAAACGTGTGGATCGTTCGCGTAGCTGTAGTACTTCATGGGTAAGTGTATCGTGGGTTTCTTTTAGAATCTATAAGAAAACAAGTAAGGAAGGCTAAGTTCGGGTGTAACCGAATATTACATACTCAGTTGAGAGCTGTGGAGACAAAGTAAGGGAAAATCACCATGTTGTAAAAAGAACCTAGGGTAACCCTGGAATGTGTTTGTATGACATGTGTATCAAATGGAAGGTATTAAAGAGTATTTTAAAGGAAGTGGGCCATAGTTCTATAGATGGACGCCATTAAGGGATGTCGCCATAATGGTGGACCAGGCCTGACTCTAGAATTTGTTTGTACGATATGGGTATCAAATGAAATGTGTTAATGATAATTTTAAAAGGGAGTGGGCCTAAGTTCTATAGGTGGACACCTTTTCGAGATATCGCCATAAAGGTGGACCAGGGGTGACTCTAGAATTTATTTTGTACGATATGGGTATCAAATGAAAGGTATTAATGAGTATTCTAAAAGAGTGTGGGCCTAAGTTCTATAGATGGACGCCTTTTCGAGATATCGCCATAAAGATGGACCAGGGATGACTCTAGAATTTGTTTGTACGATATGAGTATCAAATGAAAGGTGTTAATAAGTATTTTAAGAGGGCGTGGGCCTTAGTTCTATATGTTGACGCCTTTTCGAGATATCGCCATAAAGGTGGACCAGGGGTGACTATAGAATTTGTTTGTACTATATGGGTATCATAGGAAAGGTGTTAATGAGTATTTTAAAAGGAAGTGAGCCTTAGTTCTATAGGTGGACGCCTTTTCCGAATATCGTTATAAAAGTGGACCAGGGTTAACTCTAGAATGCGTTTGTACAATATTCGTATCAAACGAAAGGTGTTAATAAGTGTTTTAAAAGGGAGTGGGCCTTAGTTGTATGGGTGGACGCCTTTTAGAGATATCGCCATAAGCGTGGACCAGGGGTGACCCTAGAATGTGTTTGTACGATATGGGTATCAAATTAAAGGTATTAATGAGGGTTTTAAAAGGGAGTGGCCCTTAGTTGTATATGTGAAGGCGTTTTCGAGACATCGACCAAAATGTGGACCAGGGTGATCCAGAACATCATCTGTCGGGTACCGCTAATTTATTTATATATGTAATACCACGAACAGTATTCCTTCCAAGATTCCAAGGGCTTTTGATTTCACCCTGCAAAACTTTTTCATTTTCTTCTACTTAATATGGTAGGTGTCACACCTATTTTACCAAGTTTTTTTTTTTAAGTTATATTTTGCGTCAATAGACCAATACAATTACCATGTTTCATCCCTTTTTTCGTATTGGGTATACAATTATGGCATTTTTTTCATTTTTCGTAATTTTCGATATCGAAAAAGTGGGCGTGTTCATAGTCGGATTTCGGCCATTTTTTACACCAATACAAAGTGAGTTCAGATAAGTACGTGAACTGAGTTTAGTAAAGATATATCGATTTTTGCTGAAGTTATCGTGTTAACGGCCGAGCGGAAGGACAGACGGTCGACTGTGTATAAAAACTGGGCATGGCTTCAACCTATTTCGCCCTTTTTCACAGAAAACAGTTACCGTCCTAGAATCTAAGCCTCTACCAAATTTCACAAGGATTGGTAAATTTTTGTTCGACTTATGGCATTAAAATTATACTAGACAAATTAAATGAAAAAGGGCGGAGCCACGCCCATTTTGAAATTTTATTTTATTTTTGTATTTTGTTGCAACATATCATTACTGGAGTTGAATGTTGACATAATTTACTTATATACTGTAAAGATATTAACTTTTCTTTTAAAATTTGAATTTAAAAAAAAAAATTTTTTTTAAAGTGGGCGTGGTCGTTCTCCGATTTTGCTAATTTTTATTAAGCAGACATATTTATTTATTTATTTATTTATTTATTTATTATTTAAAGTCGACGACAAACTATGGTCGACTGCATAATATAAAAGATATATAAATATACAACTCAAAAGATAAAATTTAAGATATATCGAGCTTTCAACAATGTTATATTACAAACAAAGAAATATTAATGAACATTACTATTTAATTTCAGAATATAATAATAATAAGAAATATGAGCAGAAATAAGATCTTATGCCGAAATCTTATACTGGCGGAATGCATCAGATTCCGCTCAGCATGACTTCGGAATGCAGTGGATTCCAATCTCCCTGTTGGAATGCAACAAGATTCCAATCAGCATGTCATGGGAATCCGTCAGTGCTAAGAGTAGTGTAATGAGGATACGCCATCACAAGGCATAAAAAAGTAACATGACCTGTGTTGTTGGAATGCACCGGATTCCAATCAGCTCGATGCCTGACCCATAAGATTATACTGCCGGAATGCATACGATTCCGGTCAGTGACTCTTGAAAAAGCATGTTTTTTACGTTGTTGGAATGCACCAGATTCCAATCAACACAGTACTGTCTTGTTCCTTCTTAATGAGACATGTTGATAAATGTTCCTCCATCCTTAAGCGAGATAGTTCCTGTTTTTTATCGAAGGAATAAATGCCGGCAAATTAAATTAGCTTGTATCTCTTAAATTAGATAGGCAAGTATTGCATTACGTATAGTGGCAAAAGTACATTCAAGACTGATGCAGCTATACAAGTCATTGTAGTGCGCGCACCAGATAAGAAGAGGATTATTTTTAGCAAAGTTTCGTCGACAAAGGGGTAAATAGAAAGGAACGTAGTGTCTGGATACTCTAGGGGGAACCGCAAAAAACAAGCGGCTGAGGAGGTCCGCGGAATCAATTTCTCCAATAATGAGCTTATGGATGAACAATACCCCCAGTAATATTCTCCGATTTTCCAGAGTGGGTAAGTTAATAAGAAGAAGTCTACTTCTGTATGGAGGAAGGTGGAGACTTGAGTCCCAATTAAGGCCGCGCAATGCAAATATCAAAAATTGCTTTTGAATAGTAATAAGAGTAACGTTCCTGCCAAATTTCATCATGATATCTTCAACGACTGCCAAATAACAGCTTGCAAAACTTCTAAATTTCCTTCTTTTAAAAATGTGCGGTGCCACGCCCATTGTCCAAAACTTTACTAGTTTTCTATTCTGCGTCATAAGTTCAACTCACCTACCAGATTTCATCGCTTAATCCGTATTTGGTAATGAATTATCGCACTTTTTCGAATTTTCGATATCGAAAAAGTGGGCGTGGTTATTGTCCGATATCGTTCATTTTAAATAGCGATCTGAGATGAGTGCACAGGAACCTACATACCACATTTCATCAAGATACCTCGAAATTTACTTAAGTTATCGTGTTAACGGGCAGACGGACGGACGGACATTGCTCAATCGAATTTTTTTTCGATACTGTTGATTTTAATATATGGAAGTCTATATCTATCTCGATTCCTTTATACCTGTACAACCAACCGTTATCCAATCAAAGTTAATATACTCTGTGAGCTCTGCTCAACTGAGTATAAAAAAAAAAAAACAAATTAGAGTATTTTTAAAGTATTCATACTTTGCATGCAAATATATCGACCTTATTTTCATGCATTATAAACTCCAATTCTTCATTAGTCTTCACAAGTGAGCCCGTAATGTAATCAAATTGTAAATTTAAGGATTTTAGTTGCTGATTTAAACAATCACGCTCAGTGTAAAGGTTTTTTAGTTCTTCTGTGGTTTGGCCTGTATATGCATAGCGTGTTGTCTTGGCAAGTAGGGGAGCAAGCGTCGTTTCTGGTCGTTTCATTGATCTTATTTCCCTTATGTCACGAATATCACTGACTGGGCGGCTTCGTCGCAGCTTGGCACGCGCCATGCCAGTGTAACATGCAGATTGCGATTGAACGATGTCTAGTGATCCGGCACGTTCTTCAAGAGGAAATTATATATTACAATGTAGTTCTCAAATAAAATGTTGTTTGCGTACCTCTTCGTTGGAAACCGTTTGGTAAATTTGTTAAATCACGCGCCAAAAGCTGAAAAGTATCCAGTGATTTGTGCGGTGATTCTCCACAGGCGAGACAAACATTAGGCATGTTGGTGTTGAGTGTGGATAGGTACGAGTTTAATCTATAGACAGGCAAATAATACAGGTGTTTCAGCGTTTATCGCGGGGTTTACTAAATGTTTATTAAAATAAATACTTCAAAACTTCATGGATTATTTTGGAAACCATTGAGCATTTGCGCCTCAAGTACCAGAGAAATATCGGATTGCACTTCTAGAAACCATTTTTGATAAACCTTTAGCTTCCTGCTGCAGTACTATTTCATCAAATAATTTCACTATGTGGGTTCACAAAGTTTCTTGCTTTTTGTATTATAATTATACTTTATACCTACCATCTGCCCCAATTTCAATTCCTGTTTGTGCCCAAATATTATTTTTGTGCTGCATATTCATATAGCGTTCATTCTTTAGGTCATAAAGTTCAGGGAAATTGCTTATTTGCAAAATTAACTGCTCGTCGTCAACCGACATGTTTGTAATTAAATATTTGAAAATGTCGTAGAAGTGGTCGTGTCGTCTCGGGTCGTGTCGTACAACTGTCGCTAAATGTGCATGGTTACATTAGAATACATGCAAAGAATATTTTGTCGGAACGTGTCGTGCTGGTGTCGGTACATGCCGCGTCGTATAATGTGCATGAACTTTTATGGACCAACAAAAGTGAGGCTTACTTACATAAGGCCTTATCAAAAGAAACCTATTGATTATTAGGACCTTTCCTGTTATATAAGGCTTGTATATAACCCACCCAAAATCAGGCTTACATAAGATGTTATAATATCGAGATTGAATAAGGATTGGTGTACCATACTAGAACCATATTATTAGTTTTATCCCATATATAAAATTGCTTGGACTTATAATAACACAGCATCTGTCTTCAAATGCCTTTATTAATATTCATAATAACCTATTTCAAAATTTTATTTAACCGGGGGTCACTCATCGTCAGTGGTTCGGTGAGCCCAAAAAGTGTCATGAAAATATTCCCTCCAAAAATTCATTCGCCAGATATCGTTTGGTGTCAGTGAAAAACACATACTACCATTTACCTCAAACATATTACGAAAACTTATAGACTATATTTACTTACTTACTTAATTGGCGAGCCAGTCGCTCCTTCTCTCCGCCAACAGGCGCCAATTGCTCACACCAAGGGAGTTTAAATCGTTTTCCACATGGTCCTTCCAACGGAGTGGGGCCGCCCTCTACCTCTGCTTCCATAGGCGGGTTCCGATAGAAACACTTTCTTGGCCGGAGCGTCATCTTTCATTCGCATAATATGGCCTAGCCAGCGCAGCCGCTGCATTTTAATTCGCTGGGCTATATTGATGTCTGTGTATAGCTCGTACAGCTCATCGTGAAATCTTCTTCGGTACTCGCCATCGCCAACGCGTAGAGGTCCATAAATCTTTCGAAGGACTTTTCTCTCGAACACTCCCAGAGCCGTTTCGTCTGATGTTGTCATGGTCCATGGCACCATATAGCAGAACGGGAACGATAAGTGACTTGTAGAGTGTGATTTTCGTTTGCCGAGAGAGTACTTTACTTTTCAATTGCCTATCTAGTCCAAAGTAGCATTTATTGGCAAGAATGATTCTTCGCTGGATTTCAGGGCTGATGTTTTTCTAGTCTTTTACTATTTCGAAATTATGGCTGCCAACAGTAGCATGTTTGCCAAAGCGCATATGCGCTGACTCTTTGCTCGATGCCAGCAGGTACTTCTTTTTGTCCTCATTCACCATCAAACCCACCTTTACCGCTTCTTTTTTCAGTTTGGAATAAGCAGAACGAACGGCGCTGGTGTTGCACACTTTTATAGAATATTGCAGGGATACACCTTAACGTTAAGCTAATCGTTTATCAAAAAATTTCCACCGTTTCCGTTGAAACACTTCGAAATACTATCGATAAAGAAATTATCAAGATAAATTGTATCTCGTTTTTAACCGAAACGAAAAGCTTTCTTTAACGTTAAAAACGTTAACAAAAACGTGATACTTTATGTTCGAATTGTGCTGGCAATGCTATAGCCATAGTGAAGCCGTAAGGTGGTAACAGCGAGCGGACATACACACACAAACTCCATGTAATTTGTTTGTGTAATTCGTTGGTGGTAATGTGAAAAATACTCTGAGAAATGTTCGTGCTGTCCAAATTCATGAGAAAAGTTGCAATCCGCTTGGCTAATGCTTTTACCCTTAATGACTCCGCCATAAATCAGCTTTGCCAGCATAGTTTGAAATTAATAATCAACATAAACGATTTGATTTCGTTTTGATATGGCAGAAAACGAAGCGAAATCATTTCGTTAATTTGACGTTATTAACGTTAATGAACGAAACGAAATGACTTTGTTTCGTTTATTAACGTTAATTATCGTAACGAAATGATATCGGTTCGTTGGTTAAGCATGCCTGGAATATTGTTTCAGAGCGGTTAAGTTCTGCAGCTATTATAATTTTCTCCAACATCAAATTAAGGAAATCGCATGATAGGGGGTCACACTGTCTGAAACCTCGTTTAGTTTCGAACGGCTCGGAGAGGTCCTTCCCAATTTTGACTGAGCTGATGGTGTTGCTCAACGTCATTTTGCATAGCCGTATAAATTTTGCGGGGAAACCAAATTCAGACACAACGGAATATAGGTAGCTCCTTTTCGTGCTGTCGAAGGCGACTTTCTTCTTTTTCTTCATCGTCAATTAAGAGGTGATGTGTCGATTCTTTTCTCGCGGGGTTTTCCAAGATTTGGCGTATTGTAAATTCTGGTCGATGGTAGATTTACCAGGTCGCACTGATAACGTCCAATCAGCCGATTCACTTGTCGCACAATACACTTGTCAGGAACTTGTATGCGATATTAAGAGGGCTGATTCCGCGATAGTTGGCGCAGTTTGCAGTATCCCCCTTCTTGTGGAATGAGCAAAGAATACTTAGATTCCAATCGTCGATGAGTGCATGCCGTACGCCCATATTTCGCGAAGAAGCTGATGCGTGCGCCTTACCAACTCCTCGCCGCCGTATTTGAGTAGCTCCGCAGGCAATCCATCAGCGCCCGCGGCTTTGTTATTTTTCAATCTGGTTATTGCTTTTCTGACTTTGTCATAATCGGGTGGGGGGACATTTATTCCATTATCATCAATTGCGGGATCGGGTTCGTAATCCCTGTGCGGTAAATCGCAGGCTACATTTAGGAGATCAGAGAAGTGTTCCCTATTTAGTACTTTCTGGACATCAGTTACAAGGTCGCCGTTTTCGTTCTTACGGGAGTTAGCCCGGTCTTAAAACCTTCCGTCTGTCGCCGAATTTTTTTGTAAAATTTTCGGGTGTTATTCCTGGTGGCTAGCAGCTCAACTCGCGATAGCGTTCACACATTCCTCTTGTTGCTCTCGCTTTTAACGTAGCCCTGTAGGTGTGCGAGTCGAGTTGCCGCCGGTAACCAATTTTTTCCTCGGCGGCAGTACGAAGTGCTTTGGGGATATGCTCCCACTGCTCTTGCATTCCTTCAGGCTGAGTTGAGCTCTCACAGAGCAGGTGTGAGAAATCATTGGCAGTCTGTTGTGATTGCAGCCTTTCGACGTCTACGTTTCCTTGTGTTTTTTGTTCCTTGGTTTTAGGCGCACAGAGGCGGGTGCGCATTTTGGCTGCGACGAGATAACGGTCCGATCGATGTTAGGGCTTCGGATCGTGCGCACATCTGAAACACTGGACGCATGCTGTCCGTCTATCACAACGCAATCGATCTGACTGCGTGTATTTCGATCGGGGGACAGCCATGTAGCTTTATGTATCTTTTTATGCATGAACCTCGTGCTGGAAATAACCATGTTTCGAGCACCGGAGAAGTCAATCGGCCTCAGTCCATTAAAGAAGTTTCATTGTGTAGGCCGAACTTTCTGATTGTAAGGCCAAAAACACCTTCTTTGCCCATCCTGGCGTTAAATTCGCCAAGCACAGATCTTATATCATGATGTGGGCAGCGTTCGTATGTGCTTTCTAATAGATCATAAAAAGCGCCTTTCACCTCATCGTCTCTCCTCTGTCGTTGCATGAGCGCGGATGAACGATATATTAAAAATGTTTGCTTTTATTCGGATTTTAAGATATGATGTATCTGATATTTCTATTTTATTGTTTCCCCAAGCATCTATATTTTTGATAATTTTGCTGTCGTGCTATAAAAGACTAAGACTTATTGTACTAATTTTTAATTACTAAATAAATACAAATAAAAAATAGCGGCGAGACGTTCGTCCAAAGATGTGAACGTCAGTACTTGGCAACAAGGTCTCCCTCCCACCACGAATCCGACGCCGAAACTGCGCTTTTTGTATGACCACTCCAATAGAAGTCACAATTTTTAATCTACTTTCTTCCTTGCTTCGTCCAAACGTATTTCTTGGATGGCTTTGATGTCAGATTTTGCTTTGAGGGCATCAACCAGACGGGCATCTGCACCAATCCCAATCAGGGAGCGAAAGTTCGAGGTGCGTGCCCTCAATTCATTGTCCTTCAAACGTTTGCCATGGTCGTTATCAATAAAGGGGTTGCTTTTTATGCGAGGCTTGTTGTAGCTTTTCATTGGGGTGTGGTTTGACGTGGCGGGTTCCAAGCCCAGGGCACAACCCACTCAGCGGGGTCGAAAATATTACCTGCACGTTTATATAGCGAGCCGCTTGATCCAGGACAGGCGCCCGCTTGCAGCCGCACCTCTTGGTGGACAGACGCTGCTGATTAAAGAGCTCCTGGCTAGCCCGTAAACTGATTATGTTAGCGTGGCGTAGCCAGGTTGTCGCCTTCTCACATTAGCCCACCACTAAACGGATGTTTAGAGGCTACGCAGAGGATACTTGGGCGTAAGCGACCGGAAGTAGTGAGCTGCTTGAACCGCATGCAAAATAATCGCTCTGGCCACGGCTTCTACACATGGCTCCAAACTCCTAAATACTATAGTAGATTATTAGTAAGGATCGTAGGCTACTTAGACCTAATTATGATTGGTGCAAATAAATGCTTTATTTCACCTTCTTTCCCAAAGTTTCGCTGAATATTTCAGCATCATCAGGGGCTACACTATATATTTTTTCATAAAAAGATAAAAAAACATTATTGCATATGTAGAACAATCAATTTCACTTACAATAACAATAAACAATTAATCATCCGTACCACCTTGCGTGGTAGTTTTGTCATTACTAAAATTATTACTTAAATATAACATGTATGCAGCGCCTATGCAGTCGTAGTCTTCTTTTTTGTTGATCGTATTTTTTCTATTTCTCAATATGTGCAAGCCTTTCTATCTGTATCTGGGCAATTCTCGTTTTTTCTTATCAATAATTTGGTGTCGTTAAAATCAGCTGTATAGCCACTGCTTATTGTGTGTTGGGAGAGCGCAGTGCTTGGTTTTTGTTTTTTCACGTCTGCTTTGTGTTCGGCTATTCGTATACCAAGCTCTCGTTTCATATTTCCGATATAAATCTTATCACAGTTTCCGTTCTCTTTACCATTGCATTCAATTTTGTATATCACATTGTTTTGTTGTAGCTTCTCTATTGGATCTTTTGTTCGTGTGTAAATTTTGGATAATGTGTTGATGGAGTTGTTGGCTAAGGTGAAGTTTTGTTCTTTTAGTATGTTGTGGTCTATTGTATTAAGCTTTGGGATATATGTGACGCTGTAATATTTCTTTACTTCTGATGTTGCATTTTGTGGTTTATTGAGGGGGTTGCTATTTTTCATGATTTCTTGGTTTATTAGTTCATGTATCAAGTGGTCGGGGTAATTATTATTTTTCAAGATTGTGTGTATTTTTTCTATATTAGTTTCATGAAATTTTTCGTGGCTAATCGTCATTATTTTTCGTATCAGATTCTGGGGGAAAAGTTTACCCTACCAACAACAAGTTAGAGTTTTTCACCAATGCGGATTGTAGCAGAAATGGAACAAATAATCATGCGTATAAAAGACGAAAAAGATAAGGATATAGCAAGGAAAAAAATGAGCAACAACATACTACTCATAATTCATACTACTTCAAACGAAATATCAGACACAACAGTGCTGAAAAATTCGTATAAGCAGCATTTATTCAAACCAAATCATTTCTGAAATTCCATACAAATATTATAAAAACAGACACGGACAAGGGTAATAAGACCGCAGCAATGTACGAATCGCAATACAAAGAAAAAATTAGCACATTTTTTGAAGCAAAAAAACATACAAAATCACAAGAACAGACCCTCTCAACACTTACTTACGTACTTACACACTACAGAGAAAAAACAACAAAATAGTCGAAGAGCGGTCATAAATTGCCAATAAATGTAATAAAACCTATTCTAGTCGTTCGGGAGCTGTACGTCGTGTTTTCACGAAGTGTCTGCTGGCTTGAAACTTAAGCTGGCAGACACTCAATTTTCTCGGAACTCGACGCAGCTATACATGTTTTTTGCGGTAATAAATTTGCAATAAATGTAATATAAACAATTCAAGTCGTTCGGAAGCTGTACATCGGGTTTTCATGAAGTGTCGGCGGGATTGAGACTTAAGCTGGCAGACACTCAATTTTCTCGGAACTTGACGCAGCTATACATGTTTTTTGCGGTAATAAATTGCCAATAAATGTAATATAAACTATTCAAGTCGTTCGGGAGCTGTACGTCGTGTTTTCACGAAGTGTCTGCTGGCTTCAGAATTAAGCTAGCAGACATTCACTTTTCTCGGAACCAGACGCAGCTATATATTTTTTTTGCGGCAATGACTTGCCAGTAAATGTAATATTACCTATTCAAGTCATTCCGAAGCTTTACAGCGTGTTTTCACGAAGTGTCTGCTGGCTTGAGACTTAAGCTAGCAGACACTCAATTTTCCCAGAACCCGACGCATCTATAAATTGTTTTGCGGTAATAAATTGCCAATAAAGGTAATATTACCTATTCAAGTCGTTCGGAAGATGTACGTCGTGTTTTCACGAAGTGTCGACTGGATTGAGACTTAAGCTAGCGGACACTCAATTTTCTCGGAACCGGACGCAGCTATATATTTTTGTGCTGTAATAAATTGTCAATAAATGTAATATTACCTATTCAAGTCGTCCGGAAGCTGTACGTCGTGTTCTTACGCAGTGTCTGCTGGCTGAGACTTAAGCTGGCAGACACTCACTTTTCTCGGAACCCGACGCAGCTATAATTTTTTTTGCGGTAATAAATTGCCGATAAATGTAATATTAACTATTCAAGTCGTTAGGAAGCTGTACTTCGGGTTTTCACAAGGTGTCTGCTGGATTGAGACTTAAGCTGGCAGACACTCACTTTTATCGGAACTCGACGCAGCTATACATGTTTTTTGCGGTAATAAATTTGCAATAAATGTAATATAAACAATTCAAGTCGTTCGGAAGCTGTACGTCGTGTTTTCACGAAGTGTCAGCTGGCTTGAGACTTAAGCTGGCAAACAGTCACTTTTCTCGGAACCCGACGCAGCTATAATTTTCTTTGCGGTAATAAATTGCCGATAAATGTAATATTAACTATTCAAGTCGTTCGGAAGCTGTACTTCGGGTTTTCACGAAGTGTCGGCGGGATTGAGACTTAAGCTAGCAGACACTCAATTTTCTCGGAACCGGACGCAGCTATATAATTTTGTCCTGTAATAAATTGCCAATAAATGTAATATTACCTATTCAAGTCGTTCGGAAGCTGTACGTCGTGTTCTCACGAAGTGTCTGCTGGCTTGAGACTTAAGCTGGCAGACGCTCACTTTTCTCGGAACCCGACGCAGCTATAAATTTTTTTTGCGGTAATAAATTGCCGACAAAGGTAATATTAACTATTCATGTAGCTCGGAAGCTGGACGTCGTGTTTTCACGAAGTGCCTGCTTTCTTGAGACTTAAGCTAGCAGACACTCAATTTTCTCGGAATTAATCATCCGTACCACCTTGCGTGGTAGTTTTGTCATTACTAAAATTATTACTTAAATATAACATGTATGCAGCGCCTATGCAGTCGTAGTCTTCTTTTTTGTTGATCGTATTTTTTCTATTTCTCAACATGTGCTAGCCTTTCTATCTGTATCTGGGCAATTCTCGTTTTTTCTTATCAATAATTTTGGTGTCGGTAAAATCAGCTGTATAGCCACTGCTTATTATGTGTTGGGAGAGCGCAGTGCTTGGCTTTTGTTTTTTCACGTCTGCTTTGTGTTCGGCTCTTCGTATACCAAGCTCTCGTTTCATATTTCCGATATAAATCTTATCACAGTTTTCGTTCTCTTTTCCATTGCATTCAATTTTGTATATCACATTGTTTTGTTGTAGCTTGTCTATTGGATCTTTTGTTCTTGTGTATAATGTGTTGATGGAGTTGTTGGCTAAGGTGATGTTTTGTTCTTTTAGTATGTTTTGGTCTATTGTATTAAGCTTTGGGATATATGTGACGCTGTAATATTTCTTTACTTCTGTTGTTGCATTTTGTGGTTTATTGAGGGGGTTGCTATTTTTCATGATTTCTTGGTTTATTAGTTCATGTATCAAGTGGTCGGGGTAATTATTATTTTTCAAGATTGTGTGTATTTTTTCTATATTAGTTACGAAATTTTTCGTGGCTAATCGTCATTATTTTTCGTATCAGATTCTGGGGAAAAAAGTTTACCCTACTAACAACAAGTAAGAGTTTTTCACCAATGCGGATTGTAGCAGAAATGGAACAAATAATCATGGGTATAAAAGATGAAAAAGATAAGGATATAGCAAGGAACAAAGTGAGCAACAACATACTACTCATGATTCATACTACTTCAAACGAAATATCAGACACAACACTGCTGAAAAATTCGTATTAGCAGCATTTATTCAAACCAAATCATTTCTGAAATTCCATACAAATATTATAAAAACAGACACGGACAAGGGTAATAAGACCGTAGCAATGTACGAATCGCACTACAAAGAAAAAATTAGCACATTTTTGGAAGCAAAAAAACATACAAAATCACAAGAACAGACCCTCTCAACACTTACTTACGTACTTACACACTACAGAGAAAAAACAACAAAATAGTCAAAGAGCGGTCATAAATTGCCAATAAATGTAATATAAACTATTCAAGTCGTTCGGGAGCTCGTGTTTTCACGAAGAGTCTGCTGGCTTCAGACTTAAGCTAGCAGACACTCACTTTTCTCGGAACCGGACGCAGCTATACATTTTTTTGCGGTAATGAATTGCCATTAAATGTAATATTACCTATTCAAGTCATTCCGAAGCCGTACAGCGTGTTTTCACGAAGTGTCTGCTGGCTTGAGACTTAAAGCTAGCAGACACTTACACACAGCTATAAATTTTTTTGCTGTAATAAATTGCCAATAAATGTAATATAAACTCTTCAAGTCGTTCGGAAGTTGTACGTCGTGATTTCACGAAGTGTCTGCTGGCTTGAGACTTAAGCTAGCAGACACTCAATTTTCCCAGAACCCGACGCAGCTATAATTGTTTTGCGGTAATAAATTGCCAATAAAGGTAATATTACCTATTCAAGTCGTTCTGAAGATGTACGTCGTGTTTTCACGAAGTGTCTGCTGGTTTGAGACCTAAGCCAGCAGACACTCACTTTTCTCGGAACCGGACGCAACTACAAAATTTTTGCGGTAATAAATTGCCCATAAATATAATATTAACTATTCAAGTAGTTCGGAAGCTGTACTTCTGGTTTTCACGAAGTGTCTGCTGTATTGAGACTTAAGCTAGCAGGCACTCAATTTTCTCGAAACCGGACGCAGCTATATATTTTTCGCTGTACTAAATTGCCAATAAATGTAATATTACCTATTCAAGTCGTTCGGGAGCTGTACGTCGTGTTCTCCCGAAGTGTCTGCTGGCTTGAGACTTAAGCTGGCAGACACTTACTTTTCTCGGAACTCGACGCAGCTATACATGTTTTTTGCGGTAATAAATTTGCAATAAATGTAATATAAACAATTCAAGTCGTTCGGAAGCTGTACATCGTGTTTTCACGAAGTGTCTGCTGGCTTGAGACTTAAGCTGGCAGACACTCACTTTTCTCGGAACCCGACGCAGCTATAATTTTTTTTGCGGTAATAAATTGCCGATAAATGTAATATTAACTATTCAAGTCGTTCGGAAGCTGTACTTCGGGTTTTCACAAAGTGTCGGCTGGATTGAGACTTAAGCTAGCAGACACTCAATTTTCTCGGAACCGGACGCAGCTATATATTTTTGTGCTGTAATAAATTGCCAATAAATGTAATATTACCTATTCAAGTCGTTCGGAAGCTGTGCGTCGTGTTCTTACGAAGTGTCTGCTGGCTGATTCTTAAGCTGGCAGACACTCACTTTTCTCGGAACCCGACGCAGCTATAAATTTTTTTGCGGTAATAAATTGCCGATAAATGTAATATTAACTACTCAAGTCGTTCGGAAGCTGTACTTCGGGTTCTAACGACGTGTCTGCTGGCTTGAGACTTAAGCTAGCAGACACTCAATTTTCCCAGAACCCGACGCAGCTGTAAATTGTTTTGCGGTAATAAATTGCCAATAAAGGTAATATTACCTATTCAAGTCGTTCGGAAGATGTACGTCGTGTTTTCACGAAGTGTCTGCTGGTTTGAGACCTAAGCCAGCAGACACTCACTTTTCTCGGAACCGGACGCAACTATAAAATTTTTGCGGTAATAAATTGCCCATAAATGTAATATTAACTATTCAAGTCGTTCTGAAGCTGTACTTCGGGTTTTCACGAAGTGTCTGCTGGATTGAGGCTTAAGCGGCAATTACCCACCGACGTGTGCCGTACGTACGGACGTTTGTCGTACGAAACACGTTTGACCGAACCCTCAAGCCCGTAGGAATCAATGTGTGCGTCTGTGTACATGTACATAACATATTTGTGTGCGTATTGTTTACAGATAAGCAATGTTGCCATTGACCATTTTGCATGCATGTTTATGGAATCATCAACTTTTTCCAATTTAATTTTTGATGTGGTAAAAGGCTGGAATTAATATTAAATAAATATAAATAGATTACATATTTATAATCTGCACTTTTACAAAATTATTTCGAATTATTTTCACCATTTTCAAACTTTAATTAGGCGTTTTTGCATAAAACTGCAGACGGTCAAAAATTAGCGCACAAAAGTTTACTAGGCAACTCGGTTTAGTGAGAGAGCGATCAGCTGACACGTTCTTACGGAAAAAATCAAAATTGTTTTGATTTCTACGTTCCGGGCTACGTACGTACGGGCGTTGCACGTCGGCGAGTTTTCGTTTACATTGCACACTCATAAGATAGGTTGTGTCAGCTGACACGTTTTTGATACGTACGTTCGTGAGTATCTGCCGCATTAAGCTGACAGACACTCACTTTTCTCGGAACTCGACGCAGCTGTACATGTTTTTTGCGGTAATAAATTTGCAATAAATGTAATATAAACAATTCAAGTCGTTCGGAAGCTGTTCGTCGTGATTTCACGAAGTTTCTGCTGGCTTGAGACTTAAAATAGAATAACTCACTTTTCTCGAAACCGGACGCAGCTATAAATTTTTTTGCGGTAATAAATTGCTAATAATTGTAATATTACCCATTCAAGTCGTTCGGAAGCTAAAAATCGTGTTTCCACGAAGTGTCTGCTAGCTTAAGTCTTGAGCTTAAGTCTTAAGCCAGCAGACACTCACTTTTCTAGGTACCAGACGCAGTTATACATTTTTGTGCGGTAACAAATTACCAATAAAGGTCATATAAACTATTGAAGTCCTTCGGAAGCTGTACTTCGTGTTTTAACGAAGTTTCTGCTGGCTTGAAGCTTAAGCTAGCAGACACTCACTTTTCTCGGAACCGGACGCAGCTATACATTTTGTGTGCGATAATAAGTTGCCAATAAATATAATATAAACTATTCAAGTCGTTCGGAAGCTGCACGTCGTGTTTTCACGAAGTTTCTGCTGGCAGGAGACTTAACCTAGCAGACACTCACATTTCTCTGAACCGGACGCAGCTATAAATTATGTTTTGCGGTAATAAATTGCCAATAAATGTAATATAAACTACTCAAGTCGTTCGGAAGCTGTACGTCGTGTTTTCACGAAGTGTTTGCTGGCTTGAGACTTAACCCTTTCGCCCCTACTGGGACAATACGTCCCAGAAAATTTCAAATAAGTGTATAAGCCCAATAAAACCTTGAAGCCTTCTTTGATGATCAGTGACCGCATTCCGTCATTACTGACAACAAATTTCCCGTTACGCAATATTTTGCACAGACATATCGGGAAATTTCATCAGTAACGCGTTGTATTTCAGTGTGAAACGTCTATCTGGTACCGTTTTTATTCATAATATACCGCTCGCTGCAAAGTTTAGGTGTGGATAAATATTATTCCTTCAAAATTTGAAAGAAATTATAATGAAAAAAGTAAGTTTTTTATATTTATAACTGCTTTGGGACATATAACCCCAATAATGCATTTGTGTGGGATAATATTATCCCAATATTTGTTTATACCTTTAGATATGTACAAATTTTTGGCCCTTTTGGTATTATTGGGACTTATTCGTCCCACCCTATAAATGTTAATAAATGTTACTGGGATTATATATCCCAGGATAACGGTAAGGATTCAGGTATGCCAAACATCTTATATTTTAGTCATATTACAGGATTAGCTGTCGTAGTGATGAAAACACCGCCCGAATTCGAAAAAAAACTCAGGGGTGAAAGGGTTAAGCTAGCAGACACTCTCTTTTCTTGGAACAGAATGCAGCTATAATTTTAATTTTGCTGTAATAGATTGCCAATAAATGTAATATAAACTATTCAAGTCGTTCAGATGCTGTACTTCGGGTTTTCACGAAGTGTCTGCTGGCTTGAGACTTAAGCTGGCAGACATTCACTTCTCTCGGAACAGTACGCAGCTATACATGATTTTTGCGGTAATAAATTTGCAATAAATGTAATATAAACAATTCAAGTCGTTCGGAAGCTATACGTCGTGTTTTCACGAAGTGTCAGCTGGCTTGAGACTTAAGCTCGCAGACAGTCACTTTTCTCGGAACCCGACGCAGCTATAATTTTCTTTGCGGTAATAAATTGCCGATAAATGTAATATTAACTATTCAAGTCGTTCGGAAGCTGTACTTCGGGTTTTCATGAAGTGTCGGCGGGATTGAGACTTAAGCTAGCAGACACTCAATTTTCTCGGAACCGGACGCAGCTATATAATTTTGTCCTTGTAAAAAATTTTTTTTGCGGTAATAAATTGCCGATAAATGTAATATTAACTATTCAAGTCGTTCGGAAGCTGTACTTCGGGTTTTCACAAAGTGTCGGCTGGATTGAGACTTAAGCTAGCAGACACTCAATTTTCTCGGAACCGGACGCAGCTATATATTTTTGTGCTGTAATAAATTGCCAATAAATATAATATTACCTATTCAAGTCGTTCGGAAGCTGTACGTCGTGTTCTTACGAAGTGTCTGCTGGCTGAGACTTAAGCTGGCAGCCACTCACTTTTCTCGGAACCCGACGCAGCTATAAATTTTTTTTTGCGGTAATAAATTGCCGATAAATGTAATATTAACTACTCAAGTCGTTCGGAAGCTGTACTTCGGGTTCTAACGACGTGTCTGCTGGCTTGAGACTTAAGCTAGCAGACACTCAATTTTCCCAGAACCCGACGCAGCTATAAATTGTTTTGCGGTAATAAATTGCCAATAAAGGTAATATTACCTATTCAAGTCGTTCGGAAGATGTACGTCGTGTTTTCACGAAGTGTCTGCTGGTTTGAGACCTAAGCCAGCAGACACTCACTTTTCTCGGAACCGGACGCAGCTATACATTTTTTGCGGTAATAAATTGCCCATAAATGTAATATTAACTATTCAAGTCGTTCGGAAGCTGTACTTCGGGTTTTCACGAAGTGTCTGCTGGATTGAGTCTTAAGCTGGCAGACACTCACTTTTCTCGGAACTCGACGCAGCTATACATGTTTTTTGCGGTAATAAATTTGCAATAAATGTAATATAAACAATTCAAGTCGTTCGGAAGCTGTTCGTCGTGATTTCACGAAGTTTCTGCTAGCTTGAGACATAATAGAAGACACTCACTTTTCTCGAAACCGGACGCAGCTATAAATTTTTTTGTGGTAATAAATTGCCGATAAATATAATATAAACTATTCAAGTCGTTCGGAAGCTGCACGTCGTGTTTTCACGAAGTTTCTGCTGGCAGGAGACTTAACCTAGCAGACAGTCACATTTCTCTGAACCGGACGCAGCTATACATGTTTTTTGCGGTAATAAATTTGCAATAAATGTAATATTACCCATTCAAGTCATTCGGAAGCTAAAAATCGTGTTTCCACGAAGTGTCTGCTAGCTTAAGTCTTGAGCTTAAGTCTTAAGCCAGCAGACACTCACTTTTCTAGGAACCAGACGCAGTTATACATTTTAGTGCGGTAACAAATTACCAATAAAGATCATATAAACTATTGAAGTCCTTCGGAAGCTGTACTTCGTGTTTTAACGAAGTTTCTGCTGGCTTGAAGCTTAAGCTAGCAGACACTCACTTTTCTCGGAACCGGACGCAGCTATACATTTTTTGTGCGGTAATAAGTTGCCAATAAATATAATATAAACTATTCAAGTCGTTCGGAAGCTGCACGTCGTGTTTTCACGAAGTTTCTGCTGGCAGGAGACTTAACCTAGCAGACAGTCACATTTCTCTGAACCGGACGCAGCTATAAATTATGTTTTGCGGTAATAAATTGCCAATAAATGTAATATAAACTACTCAAGTCGTTCGGAAGCTGTACGTCGTGTTTTCACGAAGTGTTTGCTGGCTTGAGACATAACCCTTTCGCCCCTACTGGGACAATACGTCCCAGCAAACTTCAAATATGTGTATAACTTTTAATTTTTATCCAATTATGCATTGAAATAAGCCCAATAAAACCTTGAAGCCTTCTTTGATGATCAGTGACCGCATTCCGTCATTATTGACATCAAATTTCCCGTTACGCAATATTTTGCACAGACATGCCGGGAAATTTCATCAGTAACGCGTTGTATTTCAGTGTGAAACGTCTATCTGGTACCGTTTTTATTCATAATATACCGCTCGCTATAAAGTTTAGGTGTGAATAAATATTCTTGAAATTTTTCGATCAGTTCGAATTAAGATTTATATGAATTATTTCAGGCTTGGCTGATCCATTTATTTTGGTGCAAATGAAAGAATTCAATTCACCATTCTGCCCAACGTTTCGCTGACAAATTTCAGCATCATCAGGGGCAACTCTGTTTATTTTTAAAAAACAAAAGACATATATCAATTATACATTCGCACAAACAGAAGAAATAAATGCACTTGCATTTTCGCAATACTCACTACAATATTAAACAATTATATTAGAGCTTAAAACTAGTACCATCAGTACCACTTCTTGTGGTAGTCTTGTCTAAACTAAATTGCTGTTCATTTTCTTATGCATAACAAATAAGCTGAAGCTATATTATCGGTGTCCTCTTTTTTGTTTATCGTCTCCTTCCTTCTTTGTAATATTCTTAGACTCTCTAATGTGTATCGCGTTATTTCTCTCTCTTCTTTGTCGATGATTCTGGTGTTGGTAAAGTCAGCTGCGTGGCCACTACTTAAAAGAGCTAAGGCTGTGCTTTGTTTTTGCTTCTTTATATCCGATTCATGTTCGGCTAAGCGGACGCCTAATGCTCTTTTTGTTGTTCCGATATACACTTTATCACAGCGTTCGTCGTCGTTGCCTTTGCATTTTATTTCATAAACAATGTGAATAAATATTATTCCTTCAAAATTTGAAAGAAATTATAATGAAAAAAGTAAGTTTTTTATATTTATAACTGCTTTGGGACATATAATCCCAATAATGCATTTGTGTGGGATAATATTATCCCAATATTTGTTTATACCTTTAGATGTGTACAAATTTTTGGCCCTTTTGGTATTATTGGGACTTATTCGTCCCACCTATAAATGTTAATAAATGTTATTGGGATTATATATCCCACGATAACGGTAAGGATTCAGGTATGCCAAACATCTTATATTTTAGTCATATTACAGGATTCGCTGTCGTAGTGATGAAAACACCGCCCGATTTCGAAAAAAAACTCAGAGGTGAAAGGGTTAAGGTAGCAGACACTCTCTTTTCTTGGAACAGAATGCAGCTATAATTTTAATTTTGCTGTAATAGATTGCCAATAAATGTAATATAAACTATTCAAGTCGTTCGGATGCTGTACTTCGGGTTTTCACGAAGTGTCTGCTGGCTTGAGACTTAAGTTAGCAAACACTCAATTTTCTCGTAACCGGACGCAGCTATACATTTTTTTGCTGTAATAAATTGCCATTAATTGTAATATAAATTATTCAGGTGGTTCGGGAGCTGTACGCCGTGTTTTCACGAAGTGTCTGCTGGATTGAGACTTAAGCTAGCAGACACTCACTTTTCTCGGAACCGGACGCAGCTATAAATTTTTTTTTCTGGTAATTAGTTGCCGGTAAATGTAATATTAACTATTCAATTCAAAAAACAACTATGAGATCTTCAAGGCTGCGATCCATCTAAAGAAGAGGTAAAAGATATCATCGGTCTTCACAATGCGGGGTATGGTGCATATCAAGCGAAAAATCAGCGACCGACCCGAAGCGGTAAACAATAATTCCTTTTGTGAAGACGACACGCCGTCCCCGAGTTCCAAAGACTGACTATCTACTTTGTTGCGCATAGTCAGCAAAAAAGCCAACGGGCTGAAAGTTGTTCATATCAATGCGCAAAGCCTTTATAAAAAGCTTGACGATTTGAGGTTTCTGTCAGAAAGCTCCGATATTTATGCCATATGTGTTTCAGAAACATGGTTTTCTTCGTTTCATAAAAATGATATGGTGAAGATAAATGGATACCAAATTTTCAGAGTTGATAGAAGTGGTCATGGTGGTGGTGTTGCTATATATGTAAAAAGTATTATGTACTGTAAATTGTGTTGTTGTTCTAGTCCAGGTGATCCTGTGGAATATGTGTCTGTTCATGTGTTTTCTGAGAATAATAGTAGGCTTCTTATCGTCTGTGCGTACAGACCTAATCGACTAGTAGGTTTTTCCGCATTTTTTGAATTTCTTCAATCGTTACTAATAGACTATGGCAATATTATCATCGCTGGAGATTTTAATAGTAACCTACTGGTAGATGCCAGTTTAAAACAAAGCATGGAATCTTTCTGGGACTTTTTCCCACAAACTGTGCTATAACAACGCATTTCACAAATACTAACTCTTCTCTATTAGATTTATTTTTTGTCAATGATCTTCATAAAATGATTCACTACACGCAACTATCCGCCTCCAGCTTCTCAAAACACGACCTGATATTCCTAAACTACAACTTCCAAACATCATGTAGGCCAAGCTCGTTCACGTATCGCGACTACAGAAGTATAGATTATTATTCTCTTGCTGAGTCCGTTGAGTCGGTTGAATGGAGCTTGATTCGTATGTTAACATCGGTTGATGACCAGACAAAGTTTCTGCAGGATAACATAAATAAGTTATTCGATGATCACGTTCCACTAAAAATAAAAACACCTAAATACAATAATAGGCCTTGGTTCAATGCTACATTAAAACATCTTATCCACCCTCGTAACCAAGCCTACCCACGGTGGAAAAGGTCCAAAATAGTCAAAGCGCATAGCTGCTTTAAAACAGCTCAGCTTACTGCAAACAAAGCCATAAGGCTGACCAAGGCAAATTATTTTAAGTATAAGTTTAGTTCTGCTTTGAATACAAAAGAAAAGTGGAACAAAATCGAACAAATAGGAATTGGTAAGCCAAAAGTGACCTGTCTCATCCCCCTGATGTTGACATCAACGAAATAAATAATAATTTTGTAAGACTAACAAACTTATCCGACAATGTCTGTATTGATAACTACTCCGTGCATGTTAATGTTGACACTAGCCCTTTTGAGTTTGTTTGTGTCGATAATTGTGATGTTTTCCAAGCCATACTTTCTGTGAAGTCTAACGCAATGGGGCTTGATGGTATATGTTCAAAGTTTTTAAAAGTCATTCTTCCAAAAATCCTCCCCCACATTACTTACTTGGTCAACTAAATTTTGACGACCGGTGTCTTCCCAATATACTGGAAAGCTGCAAAAGTTATTCCAATCCGTAAACAAAATAATGAGTATCGACCAATAGCCATAATCCCTTTCCTCTCTAAGGTCGTTGAACGTATTCTACATGGGCAAATCGTATCATATGTATATGAATACAAGCTCCTGTCAGACAGTCAGTCCGGCTTCAGGTCAAAGCGGAGCTGTACAATGGCACTATTATCTGTGACAGAAGAAATTCGTGAGCGAGTGGATAAAAGTTACATCGCCTTCTTAACACTTCTTGACCACTCTAAAGCTTCTGATTCTGTAGACCACACTCTGCTCTGTAGGAAGCTGGAAAACTTATTTAACTTCTCTGGTCATGCAGTTGCCCTTACAAGATCATATCTTGGTAATACGACTCAAGTAGTATGTAGAAAATTAAATATATAACAGAATTCTGTCACTCAATAACTTGACATATATACATATCTACTTAGTTATTTGCATTCTTATATTCACTCATTGTACTCTATTCTCTTTTACTGGTGCCTATGTACTCAACAAAATGTACTTACCTACGTAAATTTACTTTTGAATTCAGTTCTTATTAAATAGTTCACCGATACTGTCTAAAATCGGGAACCTTACGAAATAGCGCGTTTTTATTTAAATCATTTTTTTCATGGTGCCGAAACCCGGGACAGTCGGACCTAGCGATCGGTTGAATTTAATAAAACCCAAAAAAATCGAATTGATAAGTGATTATGGAAGCGGTAGTCCGAGCATCGTGTCGAACGCAAGTTACTAAGCTATGTAACGCGGCCAACGATTATCTAAAAACAATCAAACCTACAATTTTTTCCTGTTCAAGTTGTCCAACTACAGTAGAGGAAGAGCTGACCATATTCATACAGCGATTGAAAAATGCTCATTCCAACCTCAAAAGGGCGGATGAAGCCGTACGAAACACTGTAAAGCTCGATGATATGCAAAAGGAGGTTGAAAGCGTAACCGAGTACGACGATAAGGCCATAACGCTACTAGCAGAGATGGATTACGTTCTTTCTACCTATTTTAAGCCAGCGCAAAGCAATCAACCCAGCAGCGAGGGCACCGCGCCAACCGTTCAAAACAATGAAAGTCGTCATTATGGCATTAAACTAAAGGATTTCGAGATAAAGGAATTCGACGGAAGTCTGGAAAACTGGTTGCCATTCTGGGATCAGTTCAAGCTAGCGGTTCATGAAAATCAAAAATTATCAACAGCGGCAAAGTTTAACTTCCTAAGCGAGGCGTTGATAGGGAAAGCTGCAGCTACGATAGCGGGATTTACTTCATCTGAACAATGCTACAACGATACCATAGCCCTGCTGCAAGAGGAGTATGGCGATAGTGACAAACTAGTAGAGAAATGTTTGCAAAAATTAATGAATCTTAAAATAGTACAGTCGTCGAGCGACGTTCATGGTCTACGCAAACTGTATAATCAGGTGAGCGCCACTATGAGATCCCTAACGGCACTTCAAATACCATCGTCACACTATGAAGTTATGGTGAAGTCGGTATTGCTTAAAGCTCTCCCATCAGCCATGCGCGTTCAATTCCATAGATCAGCTTGTAGGGCATCCCTTTCTAGTACGGTACTTAACACAACCACTAACAACTCCCAAAATAGCATCACGAGTGACGCGCAGTTAAAGACTCTACTTGATTTCATTAAAGTTGAACTGGAAGCTTTGGAAAAGTCATTATTGTCAGAGCGAGAAGGTAAGCGATGTGACGAACACGAACGTAAAGGATGGCATGCTAAAACAGGTACCGCCACTGGCCTGTACACCAGCACAAGTGATAAGCAGCCTCAGTGTGTGTTTTGTAAGAAAACTAACCACACCACAAGAAATTGTAAAAGTAATTTGAGTGCTGAACAGCGGAAGGCCATTCTCCGTCGTGAAGGAAGATGCTTTCGTTGCACAAACAAAAACCATAATTCAAAATTCTGCAAAGCCCAGTGGCTTAAATGTGAGTTGTGCTGTGGGAGGCATGTGATGTCAATGTGTGAGCGGCCGACAAAGATCTAACAAAGCGCAATAAACGATAAGTCGAGCGCTGTCGAAGCCAAAACTTTACCGTCGACAGCGAGTGCTGCTACGTTAAGCACGACGGATGAGAGCGGTGCAAAGACTTTTTTGCAAACAGCGAAGGTAATAATTAGTAACGAAAATAATTCAGAGCGTATTCTGTCCAGAATTATAATGGACAATGGAAGCCAGCGAACATACGTTACTGAGAGAGTTGTGAAAGAGCTCAATTTACCTACGTATGATACGGAAAAATTACGAATCATTGCATTTGGCAATAAAAATCAGAACAAACGCCTAACAGAATTTAAGCGAGTTCAATTGTTACTAATGAGTCAATACAACAGCGTTCATAGTAAAATCATAGCGACTGTAGTGCCCTCAATATGTGAAGACCTTTTACCCACGCCAACAGTTGACAACACGGAGCTAAACAATGTGCGAATGGAATTAGCAGATTATAAGAGTTGTAATGAAAGGCTAATCAGCGGTATAAATCTATTGATTGGGCAAGACTACTATTGGAAATACAATACATCGGAGAGCAAATCGGTAGCGGATAACTTAGTAGCAGTGAAAACATTTTTCGGTTGGACAGTTCAGGGTCAACATAAAGGCGACAAAGGCGCAGCATATGTATTTCAAGTGCGCGAAGAGGACACTGCAGATTTTGATATTTCACAATTTTGGAATTTAGAGTCAATTGGCATAGCGAACGTAAAAAATTACGATGAGAAATTGGCAATTGAAAACACACTGGCTAATATAACGATTGACGATGGACGATATGTAGTTAAATTGCCGTGGATAATTGACTGTGCGACACTAAACAATAATAAACAAGTAGCCCTCAGTCGGCTTTATGGACTAACCTACAAATTGAGAAAGAATAGTGAAAAATTTGCGGAATATGATAACGCGATTCGCGATTTAATACACAATAACATCGTGGAGAAGGCGCCTGAAACCGCCGTTGGTAACCCAGTGTACTACATGCCACATCGCCCAGTTTATCGCGAACATAAAACCACTACAAAAATTCGTATTGTGTTTGACGCGTCCTCAAGCGAACCAGGAAATACATCTCTCAACGAACATTTGAGTGCAGGAGAAAATTTGGTTGCGGATTTGGTGAGCACTATTTTAAGGTTTCATTCCAATGCAATTGCTATTACTTCCGATATTGAAAAGGCATTTTTACAAATTTCCCTAGCTGTCTGTGAGCGTGATTCGTATCGATTTTTGTGGTATAAGTCCCTGCCTAATTCACAAGACGAGCTCCCAGAAATAGTTGAATTCCGAATGACGAGAGTTACTTTTGGTGTCGCATCCAGCCCATTTTTGTTGGCAGCTACGATTCATAAGCACTTAGATGTTAGTGAGAACCAGTATGGTCCTATTTGCGATAAATTGAAAAAGTCCTTTTATGTTGATGACTTGGTTTTAAGCGAGCAAAATTTAGATATGGCTATGGCCACATATCACCAAGCCTCTAAGATCATGGGTGAAGCGAAGTTTAACTTACGAAAGTGGAACACAAACGATACCGAATTACGAAAACGTTTTCTTAATGATGGGTTTCAATCAAAAGATTCTTGGCATCAATTGGTGCACGTTAAGCGATAACATCAGCGTAGATGTGTCAAGCAGCATCGACTATTTACAGTCCTTGCGTGGCACAAAACGAAATATTATGAGAGCGATGGCCAAGATTTACGATCCAATAGGGATTCTTGGTCCATTTACAATTACAATTAAACTCATTTTGCAAGATGTTTGGAAAGTGAATGTTGGGTGGGACCAAGCGTTGAGCGGCGATTTGTCCAGTGATTTTCAATGTTGGCAAGACGATTTGCAGTTACTACAAGATTTTGCAATACAGCGATGTTTATCTACGAGTGATTCAAAATGTTGCTGATGCTAGCCCCAAGGCGTACGGAACTGTTGCGTATGTTCGCCGAATATCAGCCTGTGGAACTATAACCACACATTTCGTATGCTCAAAAAACAGAGTGAGTCCAATCGAAAAGGGCTCTGCGAAGAGGGAACTCACTTTGCCAAAATTAGAGTTGACAGCGGCATTAATAGCAGCAAGATTAAGCAAATTTTTAATAAAGTCATTGGATTTCGAAATAGCATCTGTTCATTTTTGGACATCAATGACCTTACCAACATTTATGATTGGAGACATTGTCACGGTAAGACAAATCCTGCCGATCTTTTGACCAGAGGCGTTCGAGCCAAGGTACTTGCGGAATCTAAGTTATGGAAATATGGTCCACCTTGGCTATCAGAAGATTCATCAGGCTGCCCCTCGAAATTTGTTATTGAAAACTTTACTAATTTAATGGTAGCTACCCCTGAAACTAACAGCGTAGCAGAACGAATGTCAATTTTACCCATCGAGAAATTTAGTCAACTTAAGCGGCTCTTACGTGTCACAGCATTCATATTCAGGTTTTTGTGTAACTTAAAGCGATGTTCCTCAAATCAACATGTAATATCAATTAGCGAAGTAGAAGAGCTGACGTCGCAAGAATTAAAATCGGCGGAGATATACTGGATAAAAACTACACAGCATACATTTTACTGCAATGAGATTCAGGCTCTGTCCAAAGGATCGACGGTTTCGTATGATTCAAAAATTTATTCTTTAAGCCCTAAACTGGAAAACGGCATCTTACAACTAACTGGCCGTTTACCGGCGGACAAAGTTGGTAAGAATATCTCTATGCCAATAATATTACCAAAAAGGTCTCATTTAAGTCAGCTGCTCATGCTTGAAGTGCACAAAAAAATGTTTCATGCCGGTGTTAATGCGGTTTTAGCCCAAATCCGACAGAAGTACTGGATAGTACAAGGAAGCAAGCTGATAAAGAATGTTTTGGGACATTGCGTTATTTGTAAGCGGCTGCATGGTAAGAGCGCTTCCGAGCCATGGACTGTATTGCCTATAGAGAGAGTGTCAGCTAGTCGCCCATTCGAAACGACTGGTGTTGACTTTGCCGGACCACTTTTTATAAACTCAGAGAGCGAGAAACAACAAAAAAAGGTTTACATTATGCTGTTTACATGTGCGGCGATTCGGGCGGTACATTTAGAACTGGTTGGCGATATGTCAACGAAAAGCTGTACAGATGCACTAAGAAGATTTATAGCGCGTCGTGGAGTGCCAGCGACCATAGTCTCTGACAATGCCAAAACGTTTAAGCGCGCAGACCTGGAACTAGCTAAACTAAACGAGCTTATGAAAACAACTGAAATGCAGCAACTAACAGCTCACCAAGGCGTTAATTGGAAGTACATACCCGAACGAGCAGCATGGTGGGGTGGCTTCTGGGAACGCCTTGTTAGAAGTGTGAAAACGTCATTGAAGGCTGCTGTTGGAAAAGCGCGTCTAACATACGATGAATTAGCTACACTCCTAGCAGATGTAGAAAGCATTGTAAATGCGCGACCTCTTACGTATATAACAAACGATCATAACGATTTGGAGCCACTTACTCCATCTAATTTTCTCACTGACTGCAAATCTATTTTATTTCAGGCCGATCTCAAAAATGACGGAAGTGCCCTTTCACAATCATGGCATTTGCGACAAGCCTTAATGAAGCGCTTCTGGAAGCGCTGGCAGCAAGACTACCTAAATCAACTTCGTTCAATTCACCATAACCAAGGCGGCCACGTCGCAGCATTAAAATCGGCGATGTTGTGTTGGTCCACGAAGATAACAAGCCGCGTCTTCTATGGCGGTTGGCAGTTGTACAAACTACGTATCCTGGACGAGACGGCCGCGTTAGAGCATGTGACATTCGGCTCGCAAATCAGCAAGTGCTAAAGAGGCCTATTCAACTTCTATATCCTCTCGAAATTACATCATCCATTTCCGGGGCCGAGGATGTAGAAAATTAAATATATAACAGAATTCTGTCACTCAATAACTTGACATATATACATATCTACTTAGTTATTTGCATTCTTATATTCACTCATTGTACTCTATTCTCTTTTACTGGTGCCTATGTACTCAACAAAATGTACTTACCTACGTAAATTTACTTTTGAATTCAGTTCTTATTAAATAGTTCACCGAGACTGTCTAAAATCGGGAACCTTACGAAATAGCGCGTTTTTATTTAAATCATTTTTTTCATAGTATGTATAGATGGTAAAAAGTCTGATTTCCTACATGTCTTAAGAGGCGTCCCTCAAGGCTCTATCCTGGGTCCTCTGTTATTGTTCTGTATATGAATGACTTACCCGATGTCCTTAAGTATTGTAACGTTCATATATACGCTGATGATGTGCAGTTGTTTACGTGTTGTCCTCGTGATCAAACTAGCTTGTGCATAAGTAACTTAAACCACGATTTGAAACAAATATTTTCATGGGCTACTATGAATGGCTTATGTATAAAACCGAATAAGTCAAAATGTATTGTTATTCCTAGTCGGTTTTTTCCCACTAATGATGTAGAGAATGTAGTGTTTGACAATTCCGTTATAGAAAACGTAGATACGTAGATACTTAGGTGTAATTTTTAACAAAACATTGATATGGAAAGACGAAATTTTTAGAACGGAATGAAAAGTGTATTTCACGCCTTTGCACATAAGACTACTTTTGTCTAAAGCGTACTTAATACCTACGCTACTCCATGGTTGTGTGATTTACTCAGACTGTGACTATGTGTGCAAGAACAAACTAAATGTTGTTTATATTTATATTTATTCCATACTGTCTATGAAAGAACATTTCTTACAGACTAATAACAATGGTGTAGGTTACAAAATGTTTCATAAATATGTTTAAAGTAAGAGAGTAAAATATTCAAAAAAACTTGTTTTCCCAAGGAAAAATAAAGGCAAATACTCTGAGATAGAATATTAAATTCGTGCATAGATCTTGAAAGAGGAGCATTACTGGCAAATTTAGTTTTGACTTTTTTCCAGTAAAAAGGATAGGTGACGCGAAGATTTCGCCTTGGAATGTTAAAAGTAATCCTTTCCAGAAGATAAGGACAATCTATGGTACCATGAATTGGTTATACGGCCTCCAGACAAAAACTGCATATTCAAGGTTTGAGCGAACAAAAGTTATATACAACATTTTAAGAGTATAAGGGTCTGAGAACTTGGTGCAGTTCCGACGAATAACGCCTAGAACAGAGTAGGTCTTCGCAATGGTGAAATCAACATGTTTGTTAAAAGACAGTTTCGGGTCAAAAAAAACTCCTAGGTCCTTTACTTCGACAACATTCTGAAGGACAGTATTAGAAATGTGGTAGGACTTCGAAAATGCAAAATTTTAGCAAATGTCATTTTAAAACATTTCTTTATGTTTAAAGGGAGACGAAAACGAAGACGCCATGAATGAACAGCGTTGATATCGCATTGAAGCTTTGCTTCATCAGAGACATCTTGGACTTTGGCGAATATTTGAGGTCATCGGCATAAAGTAAAAAATTTGCGAAGGAAAAGCAGCTACTAATGTCATTGATGTAGTAGTAGAGGGCCTAAGACGCTCCCTTGCGGTACCCCAGAAGAGGCAATGTAAGGTTGTGAGAACAAACCATCAATGGTAACAATACAACGTCTATCAGTGAGACACGATTTTATCCACTCCAAAAAGCTGGAATGGAAGCCCATAAATACTAGTTTTTTAAGTAGTACTATATGAGAAACTTTATCAAAGGCTTTTGAAAAGTCTGTATATACACAGTCAACCTGGAATCCAGCCGAAAAGACAGTATTGTAGTAGTCGGTGAACACAGCTAAGTTCGTGGCTGTGGACCGCCCTGGTACAAAGCCGTGCTGATTATGACAAATAAGCGACTTGGTTGCAAAGAACAATTTGTCTTTTACGATGCACTCAAAAAGTTTTGAAACGGAAGAGAGCTTCGAGATTGGTCTATAGTTCCAAACATCATTCTTTTTACCAGATTTCAAAATCGGAACTATGTGTGCTACTTTCAAATCATTAATGAAATTACCTGATGAAAGAGATAAATTAAACATTATTTTAAGAGGTTCGATGAGAGCTGGGCATTTCTTTAGCAAAATCGCCGATAGGCCATCAACGTCGGTCTCAGACGAAGGCTTCAGTGAAGTCAGACCCATCTCTATGTCCTCAACAGACAATACAAAAGAACCAAAATTTAGGGAAGAGCTAAAGTTCGGAGACAAGTTTGCAGAAGAGGAATTCTCATCAGTAGAAAAGTTTAACTTAAAAAAATCAGCAAACAGATTAGCTACCTCATTGGGCCCTTCAGCAGATTTATCGTCGAGAAAAACTGACGTGGGAATAAAAGAACGAGACCGTTTGGATTTGATAAAGGTCCAGAAATAGTTCGGATTACTTTTAATGCTGCGCTCAGCACAGTGAATGTAATTCTTTTATAGAAACTTATCTAACCGGTTAAATTTGCCAGCAAAGTACTTATATTTATTATAAAAATATATTCCTTGTTGTCTGAAATTTTTTGTGAAACTTATTTCTCAGATTTTTATACTCAGTTGAGCAGAGCTCACAGAGTATATTAAGTTTGATTGGATAACGGTTGGTTGTACATATATAAAGGAATCGAGATAGATATAGACTTCCATATATCAAAATAATCAGGATCGAAAAAAAATTTGATCGAGCCATGTCCGTCCGTCCGTCCGTCCGTCCGTCCGTTAACACGATAACTTGAGTAAATTTTGAGGTATCTTGATGAAATTTGGTATGTAGGTTCCTAAGCACTCATCTCAGATCGCTATTTAGAATGAACTATATCGGACTATAACCACGCCCACTTTTTCGATATCGAAAATTTCGAAAAACCGAAAAAGTGCGATAATTCACTACAAAAGACAGATAAAGCGACGAAACTTGGTAGATGAGTTGAACCTATGACGCAGAATAGAAAATTAGTAAAATTTTGGACAATGGGCGTGGCACCGCCCGATTTTAAAAGAAGGTAATTTAAAACTTTTGCAAGCTGTAATTTGGCAGTCGTTGAAGGTATCATGATGAAATTTGGCAGGAACGTTACTCCACGCCCACTTTTAAAAAAAAATTTTTTTTAAGTAAAATTTTAACAAAAAATTTAATATCTTTACAGTATATAAGTAAATTATGTCAACATTCAACTCCAGTAATGATGTAGTGCAACAGAATACAAAAATAAAAGAAAATTTCAAAATTGGATTGGTTAACTTTTGTTCGACTTATGGCATTAAAAGTATCCTAGACAAATTAAATGAAAAAGGGCGGATTTCATTTAATTTGTCTAGGATACTTTTAACGCCATAAGTCGAACAAAAGTTAACCAATCCTTTTGAAATTTGGTAGGAGCATAGATTTTATGACGTTAACTGTTTTCTGTGAAAATGGGCGGAATCGGTTGATGCCACGCCCAGTTTTTATACACAGTCGTCCGTCTGTCCTTCCGCATGGCCGTTAACACGATAACTTGAGCAAAAATCGACATATCTTTAATGAACTTAGTTCACGTGCTTACTTGAACTCACTTTATCTTGGTATGAAAAATGAACGAAATCCGACTATGACCACGCCCACTTTTTCGATATCGAAAATTATGAAAAATGAAAAAAATGCCATAATTCTATACCAAATACGAAAAAAGGGATGAAACATGGTAAGGTATTTGGATTGTTTTATTGACGCGAAATATAACTTTAGAAAAAACTTTATAAAATGGTTGTGACACCTACCATATTATGTAGAAGAAAATGAAAAAGTTCTGCAGGGCGAAATAAAAAACCCTAAAAATCTTGGCAGGTATTACATATATAAATAAATTAGCGGTATCCAACAGATAATGTTCTGGGTCACCCTGGTCCACATTTTGGTCGATATCTGGAAAACGCCTTCACATATACAACTACCACCACTCCCTTTTAAAACTCTCATTAATACCTTTAATTTGATACCCATATCGTACAAACTCATTCTAGAGTCACCCCTGGTCCACCTTTATGGCGATATCTCGAAAAGGCGTCCACCTATAGAACTAAGCCCCACGCCCTTTTAAAATACTCATTAACACCTTTCTTTTGATACCCATATCGTACAAACATATTCTAAAGTCACCCCTGATCCACCTTTATGGCGATATCTCGAAAAGGCGAACACCTATAGAACGAAGGCCCACTCCCTTTTAAAAATACTCATTAACACCTTTCATTTGATACCAATATCGCACAAACAAAGTCTAGAGTCACCCCTGGTCCACCTTTATTGCGATACCTCGAAAAGGCGTCCACCTATAGAACTAAGGCCCACTCCCTTTTAAAATACTCATTAACTCCTTTCGTTTGATACCCATATTGTACAAACGAATTCTAGAGTCACCCCTGGCCCACCTTTATGGCGATATCTCGAAACGACGTCCACCTATGGAACTAAGGATTACTCCCTTTTAAAATACTCATTAACACCTTTCTTTTGATACCCATATTGTACAAACAAATTCTAGGGTCACCCCTGGCCACCTTTATGGCGATATCTCGAAAATGCGACCACCTATACAACAAACACCACTCCCTTTTAAAACCCTCATTAATACCTTTAATTTGATACCCATATCGTACAATCACATTCTAGAGTCACCCATGGTCCACCTTTGTGGCGATATTTCGAAACGGCGTCCAGCTATAGAACTAAGGCCCACTCCCTTTTAAAATACTCATTAACACCTTTCATTTGATACCCATATCGTACAAACGCATTCTAGAGTCAACCCTGATCCACCTTTATGGCTATATCCCTAAATGGCGTCCACCTATAGAACTATGGCCCACTCCCTCAAAAAATACTCTTTAATGCCTTTCATTTGATACGCATGTCATACAAACACATTCCAGGGTTTCCCTCGGTTCATTTTCCTACATGGTTATTTTCCCTTATGTTGTCACCATAGCTCTCAACTGAGTATATAATGTTCGGTTACACCCGAACTTAACCTTCCTTACTTGTTAAGCTTTAAATCTTTAGTGTACCACGGAATTTTATGTGGCCGTTTCTTTTCAACTCCTGTATTTTCTAAACAAAAGTCATGCAACAAATTTTTAAAATTAAATAAAAAATAAATGTAAGGCGCGATAACCTCCGAAGAGATCTAAGGCCGAGCTTCTCTTCCAATTTGCGTCGTGCTCCTCTTGATTTTTCCCTACAAATTGGCCGGACGGGACCTACATGTTTTATGCCGACTCCGAACGGCATCTGCAAGGCAGATGAGTTTTCACTGAGAGCTTCTCATGGCAGAAATACAATCGGAGCGCTTGCCAGACACTGCCGAGGGGCGACCCCGCTTAGAAAAATTTTCTTCTAATTGAAAAATCTTATTTCTAAAATTTTGATGTTGCTTTGCCCGGGAGTTGAACCCAGGGCATACGGAGTGATAGGCGGAGCTCGCTACCATCACACCACGGTGGTGAATATGAAAAAAGAGCAGTCCAATTGACTTCATGTAATAAATTATTTAAAACAGTAAAATTACAAGTATTGTATTGGAAAGCGATCACATCACTAGTATTTTGACTAGTAGAAATGTATTCATAACAATCAATACTTATATTTAAAAGTACATGATGCTTGTCACATTGACTTATAGGCAGCAAGCATTCCGAAATATTGTAATTAATATTATCGCTGACAAAAATGAGATCTAAGATTTTGTTTAGTTTGTTAAAAAACAGATTGTTTTGCTTAAGATTAAGACTTAGCATTTAATCAATAAAGTATGTCTCGTGAGAGGCAGTTACATTCGATGGCGAAAGAAATGAAAGACAAGAACTTTCAGACCAGTGGACATTACTTAAATTGAAGTCTCTTAAAATGCACAAATTATCATCCATTACATACTTTTCTGCCAGAGATATAATGTTATCTGCATGCATTTTGTAAAGTTCAAGATTACAATTCGGAGGGATGTAAGAGGCCACAATATAGAAGGATCTGGAAGAGTCTTTCAGACAGACACATGCCTGATCAAGTAGAGAGTCGTCGTTATAAGCGCAATTAAATTACTGCTATACTTTCGTTGAACAGCGATAAGAACGCCTCCGCCCCTGCGAGAGCCAGTTTTGGAAGGATCTCTGTCCTTGCGAAAGACATCGTATATGTTGAGGTCGAAAAATTCGCCATCAAAAAAGTCTGAATTTAGCCAAGTTTCGACTATAACAAAAATATCAAAGTCCAGTTGCGCACTAAACGAGTCAACAATATCCGCTTTCGTTCTCAAACCGAATGCGTTTTGAAAATAAATTTTAAGATTAGAAGTGATAGTGGATGACGTTAGCAATGTATTTCCGATGTAGGACTCCATTAGGTTTTTGGTGCTGTCACTCCACGTTTCTGGAAAAAAGGTTTGATTTTAACATTTTTGGGCTACGCTGATGCATTAAGGACCTTGCCGCTGTATTTTGCAGGTAGACCAAGTTTAAAATTAAACCACTTTCGGGATGAGTTATCGCCAGTTTTCTTAACCAACTTGAAACACAGGAGTTCCCCAGCTGCGATGCCAATATGTTGAGAGACGTACTTAATAATATCATCACTAGTAACAGACGAGGTGAATGACGATAAATGGATCCAAGAGTTACGAACGGCTACGTTGAGATCGGTGTTATTATAAGTGCGTAACACAACAGCTGACTTTTGTGTTTGTTGTTTACAAAAACGTTGCTAGATATGTTTATGGGTTGAAAAGACTTGATCACGTATCACAACATGATGAGAGGTTGCTAAACATTTCTTTCGAAAATATTTTAAAAGTCAAAACACTGTACTTCTTCCATAAATTGATGCACACGAGGGAACCTGACTATCTATCTCGTAAGCTTATTTTTCTACAATCATCAAGATCGGTGCTTCTTCATATGCACATTATATACCGCACGCTAACCTCTGAACGTCAATTCTTTGTTACTGCAATATGTCTTTGGAACTCCCTACCTACAAGTCTTCGACTCTTAAGTAATGCTCTGCACTTCAAAAATTAAAATTATTTTTAACGACTCTTAAACTGGATCTTAAATTTTTGTTGTTAAAATGTTAACTTCTAAGTCCCTTTTCCTTTCTCTGTGTCTTCTTTCTTTATTTGTTAAATACTATTCGATCTAAAATCAGCCAAAGGTTATCATCACTACTGCTGTCTTTTAATAGTTATTAATTACTTTTCTTTAGTTGTAAGATTTCCATCTACATACATAAATATTATACTATTATCTGTTATATTTAATTTAAATTGATTAATCTAATTTATTATTATAAATGTTCAATTTTTATAGCTCATGCTATTCATGACTAGCACTGCTAAATAATTTGTCATAATTGTTGTGCTAGGAAAAAATTTTCAAATAAATACATACATACATACATACAATTCGTTCGGAAGCTTTATTTCGGGTTTTCACGAAGTGCCTGCTGGCTTGTGTTCTTTGCCCAGTCCACAAGAAGGGGGATACTGCAAAATGCACCAACCATCGTGGAATCAGCCTTCTTAATATCGGATATAAGGTCCTTTCAAGTGTATAGTGCGAAAGATTGAAGCCCACCGTGAACCGGCTTATTGGACCTTATCAGTGCGGCTTCAGACCTGGTAAATCTGCCATCGACCAGATTTTCACAATGCCCCAAATCGTGGAAAAGCAGCTATGCATTTTTTTGCTGTAAAATTATTAACGTGGAGTACGGATGTGTTTTTTCTTTGCTCCGCATTATGGTGAATTTTATCATAATAAACCGTCTTCAATCGCGTAATTTTGTGACCATTTGTCGTGCAATTACATATTGACTCTTTTGTATAAACTTTATTGGCGCTAACCGCTGTCAAGTTAATTAAACATTCATTTAATTTAAAAAATGCCTTGTTTGTGCAAACAAAAAGTTGATCGCATAGATCCAAAATTCAGTGTGCAAAATGCAAAGAAATTTTTCACTTGGTTTTGTGCAAGCCGATTTTGACTATTTGCTCTCGGCAGGTAAATCTTTTTTGTGTGATAAGTGCATGGCAGAGCGTCGGTCATCTTTCGCCCGCCTGTATCTCCCGTTGCATCGTGTGAACGACCACTTGAAAGTTCTTCATTGAACACAAACAATACAAACAATATAAATAATGTGAAACCCACTGTGAACAATGAACTCGATGGTTTGCTTGCAAAAGATGCTAATATGCATTCCTCTTTAAACACACGCCATATTGGCAATTTATACCATTTGGGCAATTTATTACGCAATTTATCATATAATAAATTGTAATAACAAATTGCCAATTTAAAAAAAATGATGGTGTGATGGTAGCGTGCTCCGCCTATTACACCGTATGCCCTGGGTTCAACTCCCGGGCAAAGCAACATCAAAATTTTAGAAATAAGATTTTTCAATTAGAAGAAAATTTTTCTAAGCGGGGTCGCCCCTCGGCAGTGTTTGGCGAGCACTCCGGGTGTATTTCTGCCATGAAAAGCTCTCAGTGAAAACTCATCTGCTTTGCAGATGCCGTTCGGAGTCGGCATAAAACATGTAGGTCCCGTCCGGCCAATTTGTAGGGAAAATCAAGAGGAGCACGACGCAAATTGGAAGAGAAGCTCGGCCTTAGATCTCTTCGGAGGTTATCGCGCCTTACATTTATTTTATTTTAATTTAAAAAAAATTGCGTAATAAATTGATTCAAACTGTAAATACAACCTTGTAAAGTGTGTTTATTGAGTAGATTTAAACGTCAGCTGCGCATGGCTCAACTATATGGTTGGCTCATCTCATCAGCTGATATTATTTTTTTCATTTCACTGGAGTAGGAGTTGTCAAAAGAGGATGGCAAACTCCAAATGAAACCAAAACATTGAACACATTATCTTACAACACACAAAAATTTTAAAGATTTATGTTTTCATTCCATTCCATTCACCTAATTCCAACACGCACATTTTGACATTCTGAACACAGGTATGTTGTTGCTGTAGAGATGAGCCAACCGGCCATCAAATTACTATTGTGTAAGCTAAATTGAGTTGTATGAACACCACTCGATTTGAATTTATATTGCCTCAATTTATTTTTCTGTTTGAACATAGCATTACGCTTCTTTCGTGATGACAACAAAAAGTTATCACGAAAGTTTGATGCTTTATGTGCCGAATTTAAATTATTTTCTACAAACCTACAAGAAAGATATGCTGTTATAACTTCTCTTAGGTCGGAAATAGTAGATTTGAGAAAGGCTGTAGTCGATTTGCTTAAGCTGGTTTCGGACAATGCTCTTAATGTAAACAAAAAGTGTTGTCTGATAATGTTAATGCTCCTGCTTGCTCTTTGGTTATGCGGGATGCTGTCGCTGCCGCTGCCGATGATGTTGCTGGCGTACCAAAATCAAATACTGTTGATACGTCTATTAATAGCATGACCGTGTTGACAAATAACTCTCTCACTGAGTCTTTGCTAGAAGGTAATGCGACTGAACATAATAATGTCAGAGACATACATTTGCCGAATAATAATACCCAGCCGTGTATTTCAAAGGGTGCTGATACTAAACTTGGTGTGAACCGTACTAACTCTAGTCCGACATTGAAGGGTAGTAAGAAAAATAAAACTAAATCAGTATAAACGAATGCTTCCGCTGATTCGGTGCCACTTTCTACTGCCTCTGTGTCTATCAACACTACTACCTCTTCTACTACTTGTGCCACTGGTACTAATACTTCGTTGCCAATGAGTTTCGCTATGGTGGTAGCCCAAAATAATGACCCACAACTGCAAATATTGGACTTCGGGATGCTCATACTGTGAGTAACACGCAGAATAATGATAATGTTCCTGAACATTTACCGCTAGGGAGGAGTGCCAAGAAGAATCTAAGTAAGCCACTGGTTCTTGGCTTAAATACCAACTCGGAACTGTGTGTAGCTTCGAGTATGAAGTGGCTGCATGTCTCATCGTTCTTGCCCAAAGTGACCGAGGATAATATTTTAAGCTATGTCACGAAACATTCTGGCATTGGTAAAACTTATTTGAAATGCGACAAGCTCGTAAAAAGTGGTACCAATCTGTCCGAACTAAAGCGAGTCAGTTTTGAACTAGGCGTATCGGAATCTTATTACAATAAAGTTATTGATGCGAACATCTGGCCTGTTATTGTAATTCTCAGCAAGTGGTGTAGCAACATCCCTGAATGCCAAACCGAACTCTTTGCAGTTTAGTATATATTATGAAAATGCTTCTGGACTTAGAACCAAGTCTAAAGCAGTATATGAATTTAGTTCACTTTTGGGTTATGATGTTTACGTTTTCGTGGAAACCTGGCTAAATGAAAATTTCTATGACAACGAATATTTTGATCCCAAAATTTACAACGTATATAGAAAAGATCGAGATACGTTAAAACTGGCCTGTCCCGAGGTGGTGGTACTTTAATTGCTATTCGGCGTAAATATCACTCATCATCTATTTCGCTGCAGAATGAGGACACGCGGTTGGATCAACTGTGTGTATGTGTCAATGGGTCGTCGACATTCTTTATATGTGTATCTTACATTCCGCCTGGTAGTATTGTCAATTTGTATAAAGCACATACTGATAATCTTATAGACTTAGTTTCTAGGAAATCAGAGTGTAATTTTTGTATTTTAGGTGATTTCGATATAAGAGATGTGAGCTGGGCGTCAGTGGGTGAGAGTTTAACTTTGTACCCCAACAATGTAACTGGCTTTTCCGAAACGTATGTTGTTGACAACTTATTAAGCGTCAATCTTACCCAAATTAATGCAATTTTAAATAAACTGTATAAAACATTAGATCTAATTTTTTTAAGTGAAGATATGAGTTTTTCTTTGGAAGAATGTCTCGACCCTCTGTCATGCCCCGGCTTGCATCATGTTCCTCTTGTCCTGCAACTGGAGTTTTACGAATTTAGAAATGTCGACTTAGATTTGCTACCGGATAATTACTGTTTCAAAAATTGCATCTTTAATGCCATTAGCGATAGAATCAATATGCATGATTGGGAATCTATATTTTCTGGGAAAGTGTAAATTAATGATTTGATATTTTCAAAGTTAAAGTCAATGAAATTTGCTCCACTTTAATTCCTCGGGTGAAAAGAAAATGTTATAAAATAAGAGTATGTTGCTAAAAATTTACGTTAAGGCTAAAAAGTCGTGTGCAAGTATCCCATCTCAAGTTTCTTATAATGGAAACTCTGCGTATTCCCTCGGCGAAGCTGTCAACCTCTTTGCTGATTTTTTCGGGGCGAATTTTGAGACTGAGACGTTTCTCACCAAGGAACTAGATGCGGAAAATGACACCCCTATTAATTTTGGTCAATTGTCCCTGACTCTTGAAGATGTCGTTTGTTGCATTTCGGTGATCAAGTCGTCAGTGCAAATGGATGTAGATGGGTTCTGTTCTTTTTTGTTTAAAAATATTGCAGCATTTGCCTATCCAATCTTATTAATTTTTAATAAATCTCTCAGGAATGGAGACTTCATAAACGCTTGGAAGGTAACGTCTATTACCCCTTTATTCAAGAGTGGTAATAAAAGCAATGTTGCCAACTACCGTCCTATTTCTAAACATTCAACTGTTTCGAAATTGTTTGAAATTGTAGTTAAGGATAAAATATTCTTCGCAGTGAAGACATTGATCTCACCTAATCAGCATGGATTCATGCCTGGCAGATCAACTGTAACTAATCTAGCAGTATTTTCTGAATTCTGTATTTCTTCATTTAATAGGAGGGCACAAGTTGATTCTATCTATGCCGATTTTTCGAAGGCTTTTGACAAAGTCAACCATTCATTACTAATATCTAAACTTGCTGGCTTGGGCTTCCATTCTAGTATGCTATCTTGGGTGAAGTCTTACTTGGCAGATCGTAGCTGTCTTGTTGTGGTAGATGGTATTTGTTCGCGGTCGTTTACTGCCACTTCTGGTGTACCCCAAGGGGGTTGGGTCCCTTATTATTTGTTATCTTTATTAATGACATACGTCATTGCTTCAGTTATGCTTAATTCTTATTGTTTGCTGATGACTTGAAAATTTTTGCATCAATCACGACCCAATCTGAGTCCACTATGCTCCAAGCTGATATTGATAACGTAATGGACTGGTGTAGACGGAATCGTCTGCTTTTAAATATAAGTAAATGTTTTAGTATTACCTTTGCTAAAACTCGAAATGTTCTTCCTGTTTCTTATCATATTGAGGACTCTACGCTGAGGGTGGTTGATGAAATATCAGATCTTGGTGTAGTCTTTGATGCGAAGTTTCTATTTCACAGTGAGATTAATTATGCCATTGCGAAGTCTTATTCCACACTCGCGTTCATTCGTCGTTTCAGTATGGATTTTAGTGATCCTTATACTTTAAAACTTTTATTTACAACCCTAGTGCGGTCTAAACTAGAATATGCTGTTTTCATTTGGAGGCCGTACCATGCCTGCCATATAGACCGACTTGAGCGTATTCAAAAAGTATTTTTGCGATTTGCCCTCCGGTCTTTGCGTTTTCACGATCCTGTTCCAACATACAGTTCTAGGTGTCTTTTAATTAACCTTAAATCTTTAGTGAGTATAAGATCAATGCTTTCATTGACATTTTTATATTATATCATCAATGGGACGGTTAACTCGCCCTATCTTTTAGAACGTATACGGTTGAATGTACCATCGCGAACCCTTCGATGTCACGATTTTTTCTGGTTAGATAGATTTAGAACGACTTATGCTTCCAATTCTCCAATTCCTAGGGCAATGAGGGAGTTTAATTTGCTGTATTCTATAGATATTGATTTTGCATTAAATAAATTTAGGTTTAAACTGCTATTGAATGAAATAATTTGAATATTTAATATTTAACAGTTAAGATATATTAGTAAATAGTCTGTAAGGAGGTTCTGATTGTCCTAGACTATAATATGAATAAATAAATAAATAAATAAATAAATATTCTGCGGGCTGATCTTGAGTGCCTAAGAGAAGCAGGCAAGCAGTATATATGTGACAGGTGTGTTGCTGCTCGGCGAAACTCCCTTCGCTCGCCGCCCCCTATTGTTGATCATGAAGCTATTGACAGATTCAAGCTCTCGCATACTCACACATCGTCATCATCTGACTCTTCTAAACAAATGCCTGCCTTAGATTTGGCGCTAAAGGAAATCACTGCTCTTAAATTTGAAAACTCACACTTGGCTGATATCGTCAACTCTTTGCGAGATGAATGCAGAATACTCATTGAGCAGACTGGCGTGCTTAAAGCCGCTGTTCGCTCATTAGAAAAACAGCTTTGTTTAGATGAGCTGCTTTCTGCTATTGCTTCACTAGCCACTGAAGTGAAGGAAATGCAAAATGAAAACAAATACAAGAACAACTGTTTGGACAATAATCATGCTCTAATGGTGTCGGGTAACTATCAAACCAGATTGACAGGGAGTTCTGCGGATGTCACTGTTTTAGACACACTTAAAACTGCAACTACGTTATTGAACGGCTCTCTGCCTTCTGCTGGAGTCGGCGTCACCTATAATACTGCCGCTCTCTCTGCTGTCTCCGCTGCCGCTAGTTCTAATAATTATTGTTCGTTGCCTTTGACATCACAATCTTCAACAATGCCAAATGGCTCTCTGTCATATGCTATTGCAGCTGCTCCATACAATAGTTCTGCTATCTCCTCTTCTGCAGCTTCATCTGCTGTTAGCAATAATCAGCATTCGTCAAATATTATTAATAACAATAATAACAATGTGGCTCAGCTTTGTGCCGATTTGCAAAATCCTCTGTCTTTGGGTACTGCTAAAAACTTGCCATCGTCTGGTCAGTGGACCAAAGTTCAGCGAAAAGGACGCAAAAATAAAAAGCAAGATATCAATAAACCTTTGCATACTGGAGTTAACAATGAATCCAAAATCTCCCCTAAAGATTCTGTAAGGGTAAATCATCAAAGCAAGACTCGCTCCTCCAATTTGATAATCGGCGTTAGTGATAACACGGAACTTGACGTTGTTAATTCTAGGAAATGGTATCATCTATCCTCCTTCAAACCAAGTGTTACTGCGGATGGTCTTATTGCTTTTGTTGCCAAAAACACTAACATTAGTGCTCATCATCTCTCATGTTTTCCTCTGGTCAAAAAGGATGCGGATATCAAAGATCTGACACGATTAAATTTCAAGCTTGGTGTATCGCATGCACTAGTGTATAAAGTTTTAGATCCCAAGCTCTGGCCGGCAGATGTTAAAATTAAGCATTTCAAAAACCGTCGTAAAGTTGTTCAAGGTGGCGGTGGTGATGCTTAGCAATCAGTAGTGCCAGACAAACATTTTCCTAGGCAAGTCAGAATTTATTTTCAAAATGCCTCTGGCCTTAGGACTAAGGCCAACTTGCTTTGGATATGAGCTCGCATTTGGAATATGATATATTCGTTATAATCGAAATATGGCTCAACTCTAATTTTTTTGATGGTGAATTCTATATAATGTCTACCGCAAAGATCGTGACTACTGCAAAACTGGACTTTCTAGAGGTGGTGGACTCTTAATTGCCGTGCGGCGTCATTTGCGGTCATCGCTCGTGGACCTGTCTGACATGGATTCGTTGATCGACCAGCTTTTTCTGTATATATGTATATATATATATTCTGTATATAAATCGCATGTTGACAATATTGTTATTTTAATACACACACAGGATGGTAGTAACTTTTGTATCTTAGGCGACTTTAACTTACCAAATATCGAATGGTCTTATGTTGAAAATAACTTCTCTCTACTTCCTAAAAATGTAAATAGTTGCGCTGAAATTCTCCTCACTGATAATCTTTTAAGTGTCAATCTATTCCAGATAAATAGCTTCAGAAATCAGTTATCAAGAACACTTGATCTTATATTTATTAACGATAATAATTATTTCTTCAAACTGGCTCTAGGTCAATAAATTAAACAAGTTGTTGTTGTTTTTGTTCCAATATATTTCGATCTCCAACGGAGATCGTCATCGGGGACTACAATAATAAATAAATAAACACTTTATTTTACACAATTTATCACAGGCAAATTTATATATATGTATGTATAAACATATTAGCATCATTACTGCAAACATACATACATGAGTTCAAATGTTAGGTGGGCAGCGTCTGTTCGAGATGCTGTTGTTGAACTGATTTTCGCGAGTCAAGTAAGTGGCGGTAGATGTGTGCACACATTTCAGAGTCTTTCTTGTAGTTCAATCTTTTGTTCTCGTCCGTGTCTATTATGTGGAGCATCTCCAAAGTAAAGCGTTTGTTGTAATGCTGTTCTTGCTGTAGTATGCTCACAGCGTCAAAGTCTGGTTTATGTCCGCTCTCCGCACAGTGGGCCGCAAGTGCTGTTTTATGTGTATTGCTTGATTGTAAACATTTGATGTCAGATCGGTGCCCTGCTATTCTTGTTTTTAACTTATTTTTCGTTGTGCCAACATATTCTTTCGCACAAATGTTATCTCCGTCTCCTGCACATGGTATCTTGTATACAATATTGTTTTTCTCCATCGTTTCTAATTTACTTTTCATATTCTTGAAAAATATTTGGTTTGTGTACGCCGGTTTGTGTGCAATTCCGATTCTTTCTTTATCATAAATATTTGAGCATTGTAATCTTTCGGAAAAGCCAGGTATATATATAATAGATTTATATGTGATCGGTTTTTTACCTTCGATTTTTGATTTGGTACCCTTATGATGCGTGTTTATCAACCTACGTATTACCACGGACGGGAAATCGTTCATCTTGAGAATGTGCTCGATACGTTTTTTATTCTCAGGGTGAAAAATTGAATCACTAGTATCTAAAACTCGCCGGATAAAATTTCTCGCTGTATTAAAAATCATACTTTTCGGATGTTTAGATAAATAATTTATAATACGTCCTGAAGATGTAGGCTTTTGGTACCAATCCACTTTAATTTTATTGCTTATTTTATATACCAAGGAGTCTAAAAATGGTAATTTGCCATCTTTTTCCAACTCCATCTTGAATTGTATATCTTTGTGGTATGAATTTAGCAAATCGAAGGTTTCGTCCAGTTTATCCTCCTTTACTAATGCAAACACATCGTCTACGTATTTACTAAGTAGTCTCGTGTTCTTTACTACTTTTCCTAAAATTTCTTCCATTACAATGTCGGCGACAATCGGTGATGCCGGAGATCCCATTGGAAGACCCTTTAATTGCGTATATATTCGTTCCTCGTACTTAAAATATCTATTTTCACAAATACAAAACGTCACTATTTCCATAAAAAGATTTTTAGGCATATCCGTATATTGTTTAATCTCCTCCCATTTCGCCCGAATCGCCTGTATAGCAAAGTCTGTTGGTATACTTGGAAACATTGATATAACATCAAACGATACAAGCATTGGTTGGTAAACAAAACAAATACGGAATTCCCACCTGATGTGGAGGCGCTGCTAGCAAAAGGGCCAAAGTTTGGTTTACCAATAACAAAAGAAGAATTCCCGCTCTTTAAATGCATTGCGGATGGTGAGGAATTGGTACAGAGCGTAGAGAACAAAGAAGAACAGGAATCCGCGAGAACGAAAATATCATTGCTTATAAAAGAGTCGATGACTAAGCGAAGAGGTGACAAAACAGATATGGCCATCAAAGATACAGTGGAGCGAACGCGAAGATTTCTGAACAAAAATAAAGAAATTGTAATTTTAAATGCAGACAAGGGAAACGTGACCGTCGCTATGGAGAAAACAGATTATAGGTTAAGAATGGACAACATATTGAATGATATGTCAATATATCGAATTTTACGCCAAGATCCGACACTAAGATTACAGACTAAAAACAACCAATTAGTAGAAAAATTACATAAATTAGGTCTTACAACAAAAACAGAAAAATATAAAATGACCACGCACACAGCTATTCCACCCCGAATGTATGGTTTACCAAAAGTTCACAAGGAAAATATGCCATTAAGACCCATTTGTTCCATGATAAATGCTCCGTCCTATAATTTATGTAAGTACTTGACTAATATTTTAAAAAACTTGACGATGAAATCGGTGTTCAATGTTAAAAGTGCAATAGAATTTAAGGACAAAGTCAATGACAACTATATATGTGATGATGAACGTTTTGTATCGTTTGATGTTATATCACTGTTTCCAAGTATACCAACAGACTTTGCTATACAGGCGATTCGGGCGAAATGGGAGGAGATTAAACAATATACGGATATGCCTAAAAATCTTTTTATGGAAATAGTGACGTTTTGTATTTGTGAAAATAGATATTTTAAGTACGAGGAACGAATATATACGCAATTAAAGGGTCTTCCAATGGGATCTCCGGCATCACCGATTGTCGCCGACATTGTAATGGAAGAAATTTTAGGAAAAGTAGTAAAGAACACGAGACTACTTAGTAAATACGTAGACGATGTGTTTGCATTAGTAAAGGAGGATAAACTGGACGAAACCTTCGATTTGCTAAATTCATACCACAAAGATATACAATTCAAGATGGAGTTGGAAAAAGATGGCAAATTACCATTTTTAGACTCCTTGGTATGTAAAATAAGCAATAAAATTAAAGTGGATTGGTACCAAAAGCCTACATCTTCAGGACGTATTATAAATTATTTATCTAAACATCCGAAAAGTATGATTTTTAATACAGCGAGAAATTTTATCCGGCGAGTTTTAGATACTAGTGATTCAATTTTTCACCCTGAGAATAAAAAACGTATCGAGCACATTCTCAAGATGAACGATTTCCCGTCCGTGGTAATACGTAGGTTGATAAACACGCATCATAAGGGTACCAAATCAAAAATCGAAGGTAAAAAACCGATCACATATAAATCTATTATATATATACCTGGCTTTTCCGAAAGATTACAATGCTCAAATATTTATGATAAAGAAAGAATCGGAATTGCACACAAACCGGCGTACACAAACCAAATATTTTTCAAGAATATGAAAAGTAAATTAGAAACGATGGAGAAAAACAATATTGTATACAAGATACCATGTGCAGGAGACGGAGATAACATTTGTGCGAAAGAATATGTTGGCACAACGAAAAATAAGTTAAAAACAAGAATAGCAGGGCACCGATCTGACATCAAATGTTTACAATCAAGCAATACACATAAAACAGCACTTGCGGCCCACTGTGCGGAGAGCGGACATAAACCAGACTTTGACGCTGTGAGCATACTACAGCAAGAACAGCATTACAACAAACGCTTTACTTTGGAGATGCTCCACATAATAGACACGGACGAGAACAAAAGATTGAACTACAAGAAAGACTCTGAAATGTGTGCACACATCTACCGCCACTTACTTGACTCGCGAAAATCAGTTCAACAACAGCATCTCGAACAGACGCTGCCCACCTAACATTTGAACTCATGTATGTATGTTTGCAGTAATGATGCTAATATGTTTATACATACATATATATAAATTTGCCTGTGATAAATTGTGTAAAATAAAGTGTTTATTTATTTATTATTGTAGTCCCCGATGACGATCTCCGTTGGAGATCGAAATATATTGGAACAAAAACAACAACAACTTGTTTAATTTATTGACCTAGAGCCAGTTTGAAGAAATAATTGTTAAATTTAAAGGTCGCCAAAAATCAAAATTTGTTATTAACGATAATATTAATTATTCCCTAACTGAATGTCTGGGTCCACTGTCGTGTTCCGGTATTCACCATATCCCGCTTGTTTTGGGTGTTGAATTTTATAATTTTGAAAGCATTGTTCCAGATAATGCTACTCCTAGTTTCTCATTTAGGCGTGCGAACTTTGCTAACATTTCCCGAGAAGATTCTCTAATTGATTGGGAAGCTATTTTTTCTGGAAGTGATCCCTCACGCTGTTTCAATCCCTTCAAAGGCCTTATCAATAAGATTTGTAGTAACAATATTCCGCGGAAAATTAAAAAGTGTTACAGAATTCCTTGGTATACTACTGGGCTCAAGCGGCTAAAGAATTTGAGGAATAGATTTTTTAAAAAATTCAAGACTACAAAGTCTTGGGTGTTTAAAATCAAGTACATTCGCTACAACAGGAAATTTAAAGCGTTAAGTAAGAGGCTGCGTATTAATTTCACCCGAAACTTCGAATCTTGTATAAAAGATAACCCTAAAGCTTTTTGGAATTATGTAAAATCCAAGAAAGCTACCTCGAGTATTCCCTCGTCAGTTTTTTATAGTGGGTTTCACACCTCTTCACCTATGGAGTCGGCTAACCTTTTTGCAGACTTTTTTCACTCCAATTTTGTTACTCAGCCAGTTAGTGGTCCTGAGTCCTCCTCAATGGTAGATTCTCCCATCAATTTCGGGGCTCTTACTCATTCTCTAGATGACATTATTGATGGAATCCGGAACCTCAAATCGTCTTCCCAGACAGATATTGATGGCTTATCGTCTTATCTCTTTAAAAATTGTCTGATTCTAGCCACCCCGCTTCTTTTAATCTTCAACAAATCTCTCGAGTGTGGTGAGTTCATTGTTGCTTGGAAGATAACCTTCACATCCCCCATTTTTAAAAGTGGTAATAAAAACTATGTTGCCAACTATAGATCAATTGCGAAATTATCTACTATCTCTAAACTTTTTGAGTATGTTGTAAAACAGAAAATTAGTTTTGCTGTCAAGCAATTAATTAGTGATAGTCAACATGGCTTCATGCCTGGTAGATCTACGGTTACAAACTTAGAATTTTTTTCTGAATTTTGCCTTGCAGCCTTCAACAACCGTCTTCAAGTCGACACGGTTTATACGGATTTCTCCAAAGCGTTTGATAAAGTCAGTCATCAAATCTTGATTTCCAAACTAGCCAGATTTTGTCTTGGATTAAGTCCTTCCTTCACTCACGCAAATGTGTAGTTGTTGTTGACAATACTCACGCCAAGCCTTATATTGCATCCTCAGGAGTACCACAAGGCAGCATTTTGGGGCCACTGCTTTTTGTAATTTTTATTAATGACATTTCAGCCTGCTTTCAGCATTCCCATTTTTTGCTGTACGCTGATGAACTGAAGGTGTTTACAACTGTTTCTACTCCTTCTGATTCAGAAAATATTCAGTCTGATCTGAACAACGTTGCTGATTGGTGCCGTAATAATAATCTGCCTTTAAATATTGGTAAGTGCTTTCACGTGACCTTCTCTAAGTCTCGTGGCACAATTCCCACTTCATATTATACTGACCGCTCTCGTCTGTCCACACGTACTGAGAATTCTGACTTAGGCGTAGTTTTCGACTCGCAGTTTTCGTTTACCACTCACATAACCTCGATAATTGCTAAATCATACTCGGTTTTGGCTATTATTCGGCGATTTAGCTCTGACTTAACAGAACCTTATACTCTTAAGTTGCTGTTTACGTCTCTCGTACGCTCTAAGTTGGAATATGCTTGCTTTATCTGGAGGCCTTATCATGACTGCCATATCAAAAGGCTCGAGCGAGTCCAAAAAGTATTTTTATGGTTTGGCCTGCGGTCTCTGAACTTTTCTGATCCGATTCCGTCTTATAATACCAGATGTGCACTCATTAGCCTTTAATCACTTCAAAGTAGGAGGACCATTCTTTCTTTTACTTTTGTCTATGATATGATTAATGCTGTGACTGATGCACCACGTTTACTCGAGAGTATTTGTCTCCATATACCCCCTAGATCACTTCGAATTTGGGATATGTTTTATACTGATTGCGCCCGGACCCTCTATGCCTTTAACACTCCATTTTTAAAGCACTGAAGGAGTTCAATACTATCTCAAATTCTTTGGCCGTTGACTTTTCTTTGCCAAAGACCACATTCAAATCTTTGTTGAGTGTAATAATTTTTTGATTGTATTGCTAAGGTCAGTATTTTTATGTACAAACTCAAGTAGTCTGTAAGAACATTAGACTATTTTTGACATTAAATTAAATAAATAAATAAATTGCCAATAATTGTAATATAAACTATTCAAGTCGTTCGGAAGCTGCACGTCGTGCTTTCACAAAGTGTCTGCTGGCTTGAGATTTAACCCAGCAGACACTCACTTTTCTCGGAACCGGACGCAGCTATATATTTTTTTGCTGTAATAAATTGCAAATAAATGTAATATTACCTATTCGAGTCGTCGCCAGCTGTACGTCGTGTGTCTGCTGGCTTGAGACTTAAGCTGGCAGACACTCACTTTTCTCGGAGCTCGACGCAGCTATACATTTTTTTGCGATAATAAATTGCCGATAAATGTAATATTAATTATTAAGGTCGTTCGGAAGCTGTACTTCGGGTTTTCACGAAGTGTCTGCTGGTTGAGACTTAAGCTAGCAGACACTCAATTTTCTCTGAACCGGACGCAGCTATATATATTTTTGCTGTAATAAATTATTTAATTTGCTGTATAAATTATTAATGACATTTCAGCCTGCTTTCAGCATTCCCATTTTTTGCTATACGCTGATGATCTGAAGGTGTTTACAACTGTTTCTACTCCTTCTGATTCAGAAAATATTCAGTCTGATCTGAACAACGTTGCTGATTGGTGCCGTAATAATAATCTGCCTTTAAATATTGGTAAGTGCTTTCACGTAACCTTCTCTAAGTATCGTGGCACAATTCCCACTTCATATTATATTGACGGCTCTCGTCTGTCCACACGTACTGAGAATTCTGACTTAGGCGTAGTTTTCGACTCGCAGTTTTCGTTTACCACTCACATAACCTCGATAATTTCTAAATCCTACTCGGTTTTGGCTATTATTCGGCGATTTAGCTCTGACTTAACAGAACCTTATACTCTTAAGTTGCTGTTTACGTCTCTCGTACGCTCTAAGTTGGAATATGCTTGCTTTATCTGGAGGCCTTATCATGACTGCCATATCAAAAGGCTCGAGCGAGTCCAAAAAGTATTTTTATGGTTTGGCCTGCGGTCTCTGAACTTTTCTGAGCCGATTCCCTCATATAATACCAGATGTGCACTCATTAGCCTTTAATCACTTCAAAGTAGGAGGACCATTCTTTCTTTTACTTTTATCTATGATATTATTAATGCTGTGATTGATGCACCACGTTTAATCGAGGGTATTTGTCTCCATATACCCCCTAGATCACTTCGAATTTGGGATATGTTTTATATTGATTGCGCCCGGGCCCTCTATGCCTTTAACGCTCCATTTTAAGAGCACTGAGGGAGTTCAATACTATCTCAAATTCTTTGGCCGTTGACTTTTCTTTGCCAAAGACCACCTTCAAATCTTTGTTGAGTCTAATAATTTTTTCATTGTATTACTAAGGTCAGTATTTTTACGTAAAAACTCAAGTAGTCTGTAAGAACATTAGACTATTTTTGAAATTAAATTAAATAAATAAATAAATAAATTGCCAATAATTGTAATATAAACTATTCAAGTCGTTCGGAAGCTGCACGTCGTGCTTTCACAAAGTGTCTGCTGGCTTGAGATTTAACCCAGCAGACACTCACTTTTCTAGGAACCGGACGCAGTTATATATTTTTTGCTGTAATAAATTGCAAATAAATGTAATATTACTTATTCAAGTCGTTCGGAAGCTGTACGTCGTGTTCTCACGAAGTGTCTGCTGGCTTGAGACTTAAGCTGGCAGACACTCACTTTTCTCGGAACTCGACGCAGCTATACATTTTTTTGCGGTAATAAATTGCCGATAAATGTAATATTAAATATTAAGGTCGTTCGGAAGCTGTACTTCGGGTGTCTGAAGTGTGTCGGGTGTTGAAGTGTCTGTTGGTTGAGACTTAAGCTAGCAGACACTAAATTTTCTCTGAACCGGACGCAGCTATAAAATTTTTTGCTGTAATAAATTGCCAATAAATGTAATATAAACACTTCAAGTCGTTCGGAAGCTGTACGTCGTGTTTTCAGGAAGTGTCTGCTGGCTTGAGACTTAAGCTAGCAGACACCCACTTTTCTCGGAACCAGACGCAGCTATAAATTTTTTTGCGTTAATAAATTGCCAATAAAGGTAATATTACCTATTCAAGTCGTTCGGAAGATGTAATTCGTGTTTTCACGAAGTTTCTGGTGGTTTGAGGCCTAAGCCAGCAGACATTCACTTTTCTCGGAACCGGGCGCAACTATAACATTTTTGAGGTAATAAATTACCCATAAATATAATATTAACTATTCAAGTAATTCGAAAGCTACACGTCGTGTTTTCACGAAGTTTCTGCTGGCTTGAAGCTTATGCCAACAGACACTGACTTTTCTCGGAACCGGACGCAGTTATACATCTTTCTTTGCGGTAATATATTGCCAATAAATGTAATATTAACTCTTCATGTCGTTCGGAAGCTGTACGACGTGATTTCACGAAGTGTCTGCTGGCTTCAGTCTTAAGCTAGCAGACATTCACTTTTCTCGGACCGGACGCAGCTATACATTTTTTTTGTCGTAAAGAATTGCCAATACATTTAATATTACCTATTCAAGTCGTTCGGAAGCTGTACAGCGTGTTTTCATTTCACGAAGCCCACTCAGCATTTAAGTGATTCAATTTTGAATTTTCCTACATATCACTACAATTTGATTACTCTTTCTGACTAAATAATGAGTTAACATACAAGTGAACAAAAGAAATAATCAAATATGAATACTTTTGATGATCAAAAACTGAAAATCATTTTTCGATCACTGTTTGGAATCATTTTTGAAGTCCTTTGATGATTAGATTTTAATATTTCATAAAAATCAACAAAGAGAATAATCAAATATGAATACTTTTAATGATCGAAAACTGAATATTGTTTTTCAATCACATTTTGGAATCATATTTGAAGTTTAGTTTAGGTGATCAAAATTTTTTAATAATTTCTCAATCAGCTTTCTGAATATTTTCCGACTATCTTTGTTGACTGAACAATAAATTTTATACTTGTTAAAATTTTACTTTTCATTGAAAATCTTATTTTTTCACGTGCACACATTTTTTCAATCATGAAGTTAGAAAAAATACATAAAATTTTGTTTATTTATACAAAATATGTATGTATATTGTAAATGCTGCTCGTAACCGAAGATGTCCCCAATCATTTCTCCACCTTCGGCTTCCAAGAAAATACATAATGGTTGGTCAATACAAAGTTTGTGAGCTATTTGAACCACAGGTAAGTGAAACTCTCTTGACATACCTGAATACGGCTTCAACATCCCGTACCTTATCGTTTTTTAAGATATTGACGATCATAACTGATGTTGGATGTTTTAGTCGCAGGTGTTGCGAGTGACCTGTGGTTCAAATAGCTCACTTCCGCATGCTTTCTTCCCCTGATGAAATAAGATTAGCATGTAGTATCTTATTTTGTATGAGATATGAAGACTAAATGCATGATTATCGCATTCAAAAATGATTCAAAAACCTCAACCAAGATGATTGAAATATGTTCACGAATATGATCAGAAAATGACTGTGAAAAGCATTCAAATATTACTCTAAAACAATTAATGCCCAATTTTACAATGATATTAGATATGAACAAAAAGCGTTTCGAAATATGAATCATAAACGATTATTCAAGAATAATCATATTTATGGTACATTTTTCTCCCGACGATACGTTAATTTTCGAACAGAAAATGCTTTTAAATTTGAACGTTTTTAAACTTGTATAAATTATTCAAGTCCATCGGAAGCTGTACTTCGGGTTTTCACGAAGTGCCTGCTGGCTTGAGACTTAAGCTAGCAGACACTCAATTTTCTCTGAACCGGACGCAGCTATATATTTTTTTGCTGTAATAAATTGCCAATAAATGTAATATTACGTATTCAAGTCCTTCGGAAGCTGTACGTCGTGTTCTCACGAAGTGTCTGCTGGCTTGAGACTTAAGCTGGCAGACACTCACTTTTCTCGGAACCCGAGGCAGCTATAAACTTTTTGGCGGTAATAAATTCCCGCTAAATGTAATATTAACTATTCAAGTCATTCGGAAGCTATACCTCGGGTTTTCACGAAGTGTCTGCTGGCTTGAGACTTAACCTAGCAGACACTGACTTTTCTCGGAACCGGACGCAGTTATAATTTTTTGCGGTAATAAAGTGCCAATAAATGTAACATAAACTTATCAAGTCGTTCTGAAGCTGTACGTCGGTTTTCACGAAGTGTCTGTTGGCTTGAGACTTAACCTAGCAGACACTCACTTTTCTTGGAACCGGACGCATCTATAAATCTTTTTTGCGGTAATAAATTGCCAATAAATGTAATATAACCTATTCAAGTCGTTCGGAAGCTGTACGTCGTGTTCTCACGAAGTGTATGCTGGCTTGAGATTTAAGCTGGCAGACACTCACTTTTCTCTGAACCCGACGCAGCTATAATTTTTTTTGCGGTAATAAATTGCCGATATTAACTATTCATGTAGTTCGGAAGCTGTACGCCGTGTTTTCACGAAGTGTCTGCTGCCTTGAGACTTAAGCTAGCAGACACTCAATTTTCTCGGAACCGGATGCAGCTATATATTTTTTTGCTGTAATAAATTGCCAATAAATGTAATATTACCTATTCAAGTCGTTCGGAAGCTGTACGTCGTGTTTTCACGAAGTGTCTGCTGGCTTGAGACTTAACCTAGCAGACACTCAATTTTCTCCGAACCGGACGCAGCTATAAATTTTTTTTCTGTAATAAATTGCCAATAAATGTAATATAAACTCTTCAAGTCGTTCGGAAGTTGTTCGTCGTGATTTCACGAAGTGTCTGCTGGCTTGAGACTTAAGCTAGCAGACACTCACTTTTCTCGGAACCGGACGCAGCTATAAATTTTTTGCGGTAATAAATTGCCAATAAAGGTAATATTACTTATTCAAGTCGTTTGGAAGATGTACGTCTTGTTTTGACGAAGTGTCTGCTGGTTTCAGACCTAAGCCAGCAGACACTCACTTTTCTCGGAACCGGATGCAACTATAAAATTTTTGCTGTTATAAATTGCCCATAAATATAATATTAACTCTTCAAGTCGTTCTGAAGCTTTACGTCGGGTTTTCACGAAGTGTCTGCTGGCTTGAGACTTAACCTAGCAGACACTCACTTTTCTTGGAACCGGACGCAGCTATAAATCTTTTTTGCGGTAATAAATTGCTAATAAATGTAATATTACCTATTCAAGTCATTCGTAAGCTGTACGTCGTGTTCTCACGAAGTGTCTGCTGGCATGAGACTTAAGCTGGCAGACACTCACTTTTCTCGGAACCCGACGCAGCTATAAATTTTTTTTTTCGGTAATAAATTGCCGATAAATGTAATATTAACTATTCATGTAGTTCGGAAGCTGTACGTCGTGTTTTCACGAAGTGTCTGCTGCCTTGAGACTTAAGCTAGCAGACACTCAATTTTCTCGGAACCGGATGCAGCTATATATTTTTTTGCGGTAATAAATTGCCAATAAATGTAATATTACCTATTCAAGTCATTCGTAAGCTGTACGTCGTGTTCTCACGAAGTGTCTGCTGGCTTGAGACTTAAGCTGGCAGATACTCACTTTTCTCGGAACCCGACGCAGCTATAAATTTTTTTTGCGGTAATAAATTGCCGATAAATGTAATATTAACTATTCATGTAGTTCGGAAGCTGTACTTCGTGTTTTCACGAAGTGTCTGCTGGCTTGAGACTTAAGCTGGCAGACACTCAGTGTTCTCCGAACCGGACGCAGCTATACATTTTTCTGCGGTAATGATTTGCCAATAAATGTAATGTTACCTATTCAAGTCGTTCGTAAGCTGCACGTCGTGTTCTCACGAAGTGTCTGCTGGCTTGAAACTTAAGTTGGCAGACACTCACTTTTCTCGGAACCGGACGCAGCTATACATTTCCTTGCGGCAATGAATTGCCAATAAATGTAATATTACCTATTCAAGTCGTTCGGAAGCTGTACGTCGTGTTCTCACGAAGTGTCTGCTGGCTTGAGACTTAAGCTGGCAGACACTCACTTTTCTCGGAGCCGGACGCAGCTATACATTTTTTTGCGGTAATGAATAATGTAATAGATGGTACGCCTTTGGAGCGTATATCTATTGCAAATGATCTAGGTGTCCTTTTTGATCCGAAATTGAATTTTAACATGCATATTTCATCTATAGCCAACAAAGCGTTGGGTTTACTTGGATTTGTTAAAAGATGGGCTAAAGAGTTCGATGATCCGTACCTCACTAAGGTTCTTTACACATCGCTGGTTCGTCCAATACTCGAGTATTGCTCATGCGTTTGGTCCCCTGTTTCTCAATAGCATATAAAGCGTCTTGAGTCAGTTCATAAGCAATTTTTGATATTTGCATTGCGCGGCCTTAATTGGGACTTAAGTCTCCACCTTCCTCCATACAGAAGTAGACTTCTTCTTATTAACTTACCCACTCTGGAAAATCGGAGAATATTACTGGGGGTATTGTTCATCCATAAGCTCATTATTGGAGAAATTGATTCCGCGGACCTCCTCAGCCGCTTGTTTTTTGCGGTTCCCCCTAGATTATCCAGACACTACGTTCCTTTCTATTTACCCCTTTGTCGACGAAACTTTGCTAAAATACTTGCCTATCTAATTTAAGAGATACAAGCTAATTTAATTTGCCGGTATTTTATTCCTTCGATAAAAAACAGGAACTATCTCGCTTAAGGATGGAGGAACATTTATCAACATGTCTCATTAAGAAGGAACAAGACAGTACTGTGTTGATTGGAATCTGGTGCATTCCAACAACGTAAAAAACATGCTTTTTCAAGAGTCACTGACCGGAATCGTATGCATTCCGGCAGTATAATCTTATGGGTCAGGCATCGAGCTGATTGGAATCCGGTGCATTCCAACAACACAGGTCATGTTACTTTTTTATGCCTTGTGATGGCGTATCCTCATTACACTACTCTTAGCACTGCCGGATTCCCATGACATGCTGATTGGAATCTTGTTGCATTCCAACAGGGAGATTGGAATCCACTGCATTCCGAAGTTATGCTGAGCGGAATCTGATGCATTCCGCCAGTATAAGATTTCGGCATAAGATCTTATTTCTGCTCATATTTCTTATTATTATTATATTCTGAAATTAAATAGTAATGTTCATTAATATTTCTTTGTTTGTAATATAACATTGTTGAAAGCTCGATATATCTTAAATTTTATCTTTTGAGTTGTATATTTATATATCTTTTATATTATGCAGTCGACCATAGTTTGTCGTCGACTTTAAATAATAAATAAATAAATAAATTGCCAATAAATGTAATATTACCTATTCAAGTCGTTCGGAAGCTGTACGTCGTGTTCTCATGAAGTGCCTGCTGGCTTGGGAATTAAGCTAGCAGACACTCACTTTTCTCGGAACCGGACGCAGCTATAAATTTTTTTGCGGTAATGAATTGCCAATAAATGTAATATTACCTATTCAAGTCATTCGGAAGTTGTACGTCGTGATTTCCCGAAGTGTTTGCTGGCTTGAGACTTAAGCTAGCAGACACTCACTTTTCTCGGAACCGGACGCAGCTATAAATTTTTTTGCGGTAACAAATTGCCAATAAAGGTAATATTACCTATTCAAGTCGTTTGGAAGATGTATGTCGTGTTTTCATAATAAATTGCCCATAAATATAATATTAACTATTCAAGTCGTTCGGAAGCTGTACTTTGGGTTTTCACGAAGTGTCTGTTGGCTTGAGACTTAAGCTAGCAGACACTCAATTTTCGAAACCGGACGCCACTATAAAATTTTTGCGGTAATAAATTACCCATAAATGTAATATTAACTATTCAAGTCGTTCGGAAGCTGTACTTCGGGTTTTCACAAAGTGTCTGCTGGATTGAGTCTTAAGCTTGCAGACACTCACTTTTCTCGGAACTCGACGCAGCTATACATTTTTTTTGCGGTAATAAATTTCCGATAAATGTAATATTAACTATTCAAGTCGTTCGGAAGCTGTACGTCGTGTTCTCACGAAGTGTCTGCTGGCTTGAGACTTAAGCTGGCAGACACTCCCTTTTCTCGGAACCCGACGCAGCTATAATTTGTTTGCGGTAATTAACTGCCGATAAATGTAATATTAACTATTCAAGTCGTTCGGAAGCTGTACTTCGGGTTTTCACGAAGTGTCGGCTGGATTGAGACTTAAGCTAGCAGACACTCAATTTTCTCGGAACCGGACACAGCTATATATTTTTGTGCTGTAATAAATTGCCAATAAATGTAATATTACCTATTCAAGTCGTTCGGAAGCTGTACGTCGTGTTCTCATGAAGTGTCTGCAGGCTTGAGACTTAAGCTGGCAGACACTCACTTTTCTCGGAACTCGACGCAGCTATATATTTTTTTTTTTGTGGTAATAAATTTGCACTAAATGTAATATAAACAATTCAAGTCGTTCGGAAGCTGTACGTCGTGTTTTCACGAAGTGTCTGTTGGCTTAAGACTTAAGCTGGCAGACGCTCACCTTTATCGGTACCCGACGCAGCTATAAATTTGTGCGGTAATAAATTGCCGATAAATGTAATATTGACTATTCAAGTCGTTCGGAAGCTGTACTTCAGGTTCTCACGAAGTGTCTGCTGGCTTTAAACTTAAGCTAGCAGACATTCAATTTTCTCAGAACCCGATGAAGCTAAACATTTTTTTCCGGTAATAAATTGCCAATAAAGGTAATATTACCTATTCAAGTCGTTTGGAAGATGTACGTCGTGTTTTTACGAAGTGTCTGCTGGTTTGAGACCTAAGCCAGCAGACACTCACTTTTCTCGGAACCGGACGCCACTATTAAATTTTTGCGGTAATAAATTACCCATAAATGTAATATTAACTATTCAAGTCGTTCGGAAGCTGTACTTCGGGTTTTCACAAAGTGTCTGCTGGATTGAGACTTAAGCTGGCAGACACTCACTTTTCTCGGAACTCGACGAAGCTATACATTTTTTTTGCGGTAATAAATTGCCGATAAATGTAATATTAACTATTCAAGTCGTTCGGAAACTGTACTTCGGGTTTTCGCGAAGTTTCTGCTGGCTTGAGACTTAAGCTAGTAGACCCTCAATTTTCTCAGAACCGGACGCAGCTATACATTTTTTGGCGGTAATAAATTGCCAATAAATGTAATATAAACTATTCAAGTCGTTGGGATGCTGTACGTCGTGTTATCACGAGGTGTCTGCTGGCTTGAAGCTTAAGCTGGCAGATACTCACTTCTCTTGGAACAGTACGCAGCTATACATGTTTTTTGCGGTAATAAATTGCCAATAAATGTAATATAAACTATTCAAGTCGTTGGGATGCTGTACGTCGTGTTATCACGAGGTGTCTGCTGGGTTGAAGCTTAAGCTGGCAGACACTCACTTCTCTTGTAACAGTACGCAGTGTTTTTGCGGTAATAAATTTGCAATAAATGTAATATAAACAATCCAAGTCGTTCGGAAGCTGTTCGTCGTGATTTCACGAAGGTTCTGCTGGCTTGAGACTTAAGCTAGGAACCGGACGCAACTATAAAATTTTTGCGGTAATAAATTGCCGATAAATGTAATATTAACTATTCAAGTCGTTCGGAAGCTGTACTTCGGGTTTTCACGAAGTGTCGGCTGGATTGAGACTTAAGCTAGCAAACACTCACTTTTCTCGGAACCCGACGCAGCTATAATTTTTTTTGCGGTACTAAATTGCCGATAAATGTAATATTAACTATTCAAGTCGTTCGGAAGCTGTACTTCCGGTTTTCTCGAAGTGTCTGCTGGCTTGAGACTTAAGTTGGCTGACACTCACTTCTCTCGGAACAGTACGCAGCTATACATGTTTTTTGCGGTAATAAATTTGCATAAATGTAATATAAACAATTCAAGTCATTCGGAAGCTGTACGTCGTGTTTTCACGAAGTGTCTGCTGGCTTGAGCCTTAAGCTGGCAGACACTCACTTTTCTCGGTACCCGACGCAGCTATACATTTTTTTTGCGGTAATAAATTGCCGATAAATGTAATATTAACTATCAAGTCGTTCGGAAGCTGTATTTCGCGTTCTCACGAAGTGTCTGCTGGCTTGAGACTTAAGCTAGCAGACACTCAATTTTCTCAGAACCCGACGCAGCTATAAATTTTTTTGCGGTAATAAATTGCCAATAAAAGTAGTATTACCTATTCAAGTCGTTCGGAAGATGTACGTCGTGTTTTCACGAAGTGTCTGCTGGTTTGAGACCTAAGCCAGCAGACCCTCACTTTTCTCGGAACCGGATGCAACTATAAAATTTTGGGGTAATAAATTACCCATAAATGTAATATTAACTATTCAAGTCGTTGGGAAGCTGTACTTCGGGTTTTCACGAAGTGTCTGCTGGATTGAGACTTAAGCTGGCAGACACTCCCTTTCCTCGGAACTCGACGCAGCTATACATTTTTTTTGCGGTAATAAATTGCCGATAAATGTAATATTAACTATTCAAGTCGTTCGCAAACTGTACTTCGGGTTTTCACGAAGTGTCTGCTGGCTTGAGACTTAACCCAGCAGACACTCACTTTTCTCGGAACGCGCTGCAGATATAATTTTTTTTTGCTGTAATAAATTGCCAATAAAAGTATTATTAACTATTCAAGTCGTTCCGAGGCTGCACGTCGGGTTTTCACGAAGTACATGCTGGTTTGAGACTTAACCTAGCAGACACTGACTTTTCTCGGAACCTGACGCAGCTATAAATTTGTTTGCGGTAATGAAGTGCCAATAAATGAATATGAACTTATCATGTCGTTCGGAGGCTGTACGTCGGGTTTTCACGAAGTGTCTGCTGGCTTGAGACTTAACCTAGCAGGCACAGTACGCAGCTATACATGTTTTTTGCGGTAATAAATTTGCAATAAATGTAATATAAACAATCCAAGTCGTTCGGTAGCTGTTCGTCGTGATTTCACGAAGTGTCTGCTGGCTTGAGACTTAAAATAGAAGACACTCACTTTTCTCGAAACCGGACGCAGCTATAAATTTTTTGCGGTAATAAATTGCTAATAAATGTAATATAACCCATCCAAGTCGTTCGGAAGCTAAACGTCGTGTTTCCACGAAGTGTCTGCTGGCCTAAGTCTTGAGCTTAAGTCTTAAGCCACCAGACACTCACTTTTCTAGGAACCAGACGCAGCTATACATTTTTTGGTGGTAACAAATTACCAATAAAGGTCATATAAACTATTGAAGTCCTTCGGAAGCTGTACGTCGTGTTTTAACGAAGTTTCTGCTGGCTTGAAGCTTAAGCTAGCAGACACTCACTTTTCTCGGAACCGGACGCAGCTATACATTTTTTGGTGCGGTAATAAATTGCCAATAAATGTAATATTAACTATTCAAGTCGTTAAGAAGCTGTAGGACTTGAGAATTAAGCTAGCAGATACTCACTTTTCTCGGAACCGAACGCAGCTGTACATTTTTTTTGCGGTAATAAGTTGCCAATAAATGTAATATAAACTATTCAAGTCGTTCGGAAGCTATACGTCGTGCTTTCACGAAGTGTCGGCTGCCTTTATACTTAACCCAGCAGACACTCACTTTTCTCGGAACGCGCTGCAGATATAATTTTTTTTGCTGTAATAAATTGCCAATAAAAGTATTATTAACTATTCAAGTCGTTCGGAGGCTGCACGTCGGGTTTTCACGAAGTACCTGCTGGTTTGAGACTTAACCTAGCAGACACTGACTTTTCTCGGAACCTGATGCAGCTATAAATTTGTTTGCGGTAATGAAGTGCCAATAAATGAATATGAACTTATCATGTCGTTCGGAGGCTGAACGTCGGGTTTTCACGAAGTGTCTGCTGGCTTGAGACTTAACCTAGCAGGCACTCTCTTTTCTCGGAACCGGAGGCAGCTATACATTTTTTTTGCGGTAATAAATTGCCAATTAATGTAATATTAAATATTGAAGTTGTTCGGAATCTGCACGTCTTGTTTTCACGAAGTGTCTGCTGGCTTCAGACTTAAGTTAGCAGACATTCACTTTTCTCGGAACCGGATGCAGCTATACATTTTTTTGCTGTAATAAATTGCCAAAAATTGTAATATAAACTATTCAAGTCGTTGGGATGCTGTACGTCGTGTTATCACGAGGTGTCTGCTGGCTTGAAGCTATGCCAGCAGACACCCACTTTTCTCAGAATCGACGCAGCTATAAATTTTTTTGCGGTAATAAGTTGCAAATAAATGGAATATAAACTATTCAAGTCGTTCGGAAGCTGTACGTGGTGCTTTCACGAAGTGTCTGCTGGCTTGATACTTAACCCAGCAGACACTCACTTTTCTCGGAACCGGACGAAGCTATAAATTACTTTTTGCGGTAATAATTGCCAATAAATGTAATAGAAACTACTCAAGTCGTTCGGCAGCTGTACGTCGTGTTTTCATGAAGTGTATGCTGGCTTGAGACTTAAGCTAGCAGACACTCACTTTTCTACGAACCGGACGCAGCTATAAATTTTTTGCGGTAATTCATTGCCAGTAAGTGTAATATAAGCTACTCAAGTCGTTTGGAAGCTGTACGTCGTGTTTTCACGTAGTGTCTGTTGGCTTGAGACTTATGCTAGCAGACACTCAATTTTCTCGCAACCGGACGCTGATATAAATTTTGTTTGCCGTAATAAATTGCCAATAAATGTAATATAAACTATTCAAGTCGTTCGAAAGCTGTACGTCGTGTTTTCATGAAGTGTCTCCTGGCTTGAGACTTAAGCTAGCAGACATTTACTTTTCTCAGAATCGGACGCAGCTATACATTTTTTTTTTGCGGTAATTAATTGCCGATAAATGTAATATTAACTATTCAAATCGTTCGGAAACTGCACTTCGGTTTTTCACGAAGTGTCTGCTGGTTTGAGACTTAAGCCAGCAGACACTTACTTTTCTCGGAACCCGACGCAGCTATAATGTTTTTTTGCGGTAATAATTTGCCAATAAAAGTAATATTAACTATTCAAGTCTTTACGAGGCTGCACGTCGGGTTTTCACGAAGTGTCTGCTGGCTTGAGACTTAGCCTAGCAGACACTGACTTTTCTCGGAACCGGACGTAGTTATAAATTTTTTTTGCGGTAATAAAGTACCAATAAATGTTATATAAACTTATCAAGTCGTTCGGAAACTGTACGTCGGGTTTTCACGAAGTATCTACTGGCTTGAGACTTAATCTAGCAGACACTCACTTTTCTCGCAACCGGACGCAGCTATAAATTTTTTGCGGTAATAAATTGCCAATAAATGTAATATTAAATATTCAAGTCGTTCGGTAGCTGTACATCTTGTTTTCACGAAGTGTCTGCTGGCCTCAGACTTAAGCTAGCAGACACTCACTTTAGATTTAGATTTAGATGAGATTTATTCATTTTCTTTCAATAAGTTTTTTAAATATATGTATACAATAGGAGCTTAACTTAAAAAATTATTAATAAATGAAAGAAAGGTAAGGCATTCAGTAAAATGGTATTCAATTTTATTGTTGAATGCCGTCACAAATTAAGATTAATGAACATGTACGTTATGGGTGGGGTGAAGGTTAAGATAATCCATAAGTTTTGATATCGTCTTGTGAAAGCTCTAATAAAATTGATTAAACATTTTTTAAAAATTCTCGAAAATTCCAAATGACACGCATTTGAAGACTTTACAAGAAACGATAGGAAAGAAGTTATTAAAATGAGTAGTACGAGAAGTGGGAACAACAACCAATCCCAGTGAGTTTTGCCTCAAGTTATAATTATCAGAGACGAGGCTGTGTAAATACCCACAGCGAATAAAAGATATTTTTAACGTTTTATAATGGTACATGCGTTTTACCGGAAGAATTTTCATTTCCTTGAATAAGTCCATGCTGTGGTGAAAACGGTTAACGTTGCATATCTTCCTTTTGAAAAATTTTTGAGTAATAAGAAGTTACTGGATATTATTGTGAGAAGAATATCGGACCTAAGACAGAACATTGGGGTACACCCAGGTTAATAGTAACAGAATCACTGAAACAACTGCCAACCTTAACTTTTTGCGCTCTTCCTGATAAGTAAGATTTCAACCAGTTATACATAAAGCCACGAAAGCCCACGCAATGTAATTTATTTAACAAGATTTGGTGACCTACCATATCAAATGCTTTCGTGATATCTACAAATAGGCCAGCACAGTTCTTTTTAAACTCAGTTGAGCAGAGCTCACAGAGTATGTTAACTTTGATTGTATAACGGTTGGTTGTACAGGTATAAAGGAATCGAGATAGATATAGACTTCCATATATCAAAATCATCAGGATCGAAAAAAAATTTGATTGAGCCATGTCCGTCCGTCTGTCCGTTAACACGATAACTTGAGTAAATTTTGAGGTATCTTGATGAAATTTGGTGTGTAGGTTCCTGAGCACTCATCTCAGATCGCTGTTTAAAATGAACAATATCGGACTATAACCACGCCCACCTTTTCGATATCGAAAATTTCGAAAACCCGAAAAAGTGCGATAATTCATTACCAAAGACGGATAAAGCGATGAAACTTGGTAGGTGTGTTGAACTGATGATGAATAGAAAATTGGTAAAATTTTGGACAATGGGCGTGGCACCGCTCACTTTTAAAAGAAGGTAATTTAAAATTTTGCAAGCTGTAATTTGGCAATCGTTGAAAATATCATGATGAAATTTGGCAGGAACGTTACTCCTATTACTATATGTATGCTTAATAAAAATTAGCAAAATCGGAGAACGACCACACCCATTTAAAAAAAAATGTTTTTTAAAGTCAAAATTTAACAAAAAATTTAATATCTTTACAGTATGTAAGTAAATTATGTCAACATTCAACTACAGTAATGATATGGTGCAACAAAATGCAAAAACAAAAGAAAATTTCAAAATGGGTGTGGCTCCGCCATTTTTTATTTAATTTGTCTAGGATACTTTTAATGCCATAAGTCGAACAAAAATTTACCCATCTTTGTGAAATTTGGTAGGTGCTTAGACTATGGACGACAATTTATTTCTGTGAAAAAGGGCGATATCGGTTGAAGCCACGCCCAGTTTTTATACACAGTCGACCGTCTGCCCTTCCGCTCGGCCGTTAACACGATAACTTGAGCAAAAATCGATATATCTTTACTAAACTCCGTTCACGTACTTATCTGAACACACTTTGTATTGGTATAAAAAAAGGCCGAAATCCGACTATGACCACGCCCACTTTTTCGATATCGAAAATTACCAAAAACGAAAAAAATGCCATAATTCTATACCAAATACGAAAAAGGGATGAAACATGGTATTTGGATTGGTTTATTGACGCAAAATATAACTTTAGAAAAAAACTTTGTAAAATGGGTGTGACACCTTCCATATTAGGTAGAATAAAATGAAAAATTTCTGCAGGGCGAAATCAAAAGCCCTTGGAATCTTGGCAGGATTATTGTTCGCGGTATTGCATATATAAATAAATTAGCGGTACCCGAAAGAAGATGTTCTGGGTCACCCTGGTCCACATTTTGGTCGATATCTCGAAAACGCCTTCACATATACAACTAAGGGCCACTCCCCTTTAAACCATTCATTAATACCTATAATTTGATACCCATATCGCACAAAAACATTCTAGAGTCACCCCTGGTCCACCTTTATGGCGATATATCGAAAAGGCTTCCACATATAAAACTAAGCCCCACGCCCTTTTAAAATACTCATTAACACCTTTCATTTGATACCCATATCGTACAAACATATTCTAGAGTCACCCCTGGTCCACCTTTATGGCGATATCTCGAAAAGGCGACCACCTATAGAACTAAGGCCCACTCCCTTTTAAAAATACTCATTAACACCTTTCATTTGATACACATATCGTACAAACAAAGTCTAGAGTCACCCCCGGTCCACATTTATGGCGATATCTCGAAAAGGCGACCACCTATACAACTACCACCACTCCCTTTTAAAACACTCATTAATACCTTTAATTTGGTACCGATATCGTACAAACACATTCTAGAGTCACCCCTGGTCCACCTTTATGGCGATATCTCTAAAAGGCGTCCACCTATAGAACTAAGCCCTACGCCCTTTTAAAATACTCATTAACACCTTTCGTTTGATACCCATATTGTACAAACGCATTCTAGAGTCACCCCTGGTCCACCTTTATGCCGATATCTCGAAAAGGCGACCACCTATACAACTACAACCACTCCATTTAAAAACCCTCATTAATACCTTTAATTTGATACCCATATCGTACAAACACATTCAAGAGTCACCCCTGGTCCACCTTTATGCCGATATCTCGAAAAGGCGACCACCTATACACCTATACAACTACCAGCACTCCCTTTTAAAACCCTTATTACTACCTTTAATTTGATACCCATATCGTACAAACAAATTCTAGGGTCACCCCTGGTCCACCTTTATGGCGATATCTCAAAACGGCGTCCACCTATGGAACTAAGGATCACTCCCTTTTAAAATACTCATTAACACCTTTCATATGATACCCATATCGTACAAACAAATTCTAGAGTCAACCCTGATCCACCTTTATGGCGTTATCCCTAAATGGCGTCCACCTATAGAACTATGGCCCACTCCCTCATAAAATACTCTTTAATACCTTTCATTTTATACACATGTCATACAAACACATTCCAGGATTACCCTCGGTTCATTTTCCTACATGGTTATTTTCCCTTATGTTGGCACCATAGCTCTCAACTAAGTATGTAATGTTCGGTTACACCCGAACTTAACCTTCCTTACTTGTTTTTGTCTAACTCGCTATATATAAAGGAACAAAAGTTCAAGAGGGCATCTTCGGTTGAACGTCCACATCGAAAACCAAATTGCATCGGGCCGAAAAAATGTTTGTTGCTAAGAAATTGAAGAATTCTACGTTTAACAAGCTTTTCAAAAGTTTTCGAAGAGAGTAAAGAAATTGGTCGGTAATTGTTTATATCTTTTTTTCACCCTTTTTAAATAAGGAAATGACTACAGCACATTTCAAGTCAATAGGAAAAATTCCAGAAAGATGCTTTTGTTAAACAAATAAACTAAAATATCGACTAAATTTATCAGAGCTATAAGATCTGGAGTTATCTAAAGAATTAACTGCCTTTAATATTTCAGCGCCGGTAAAAGGTACAAAGAAAAACTGCTACCTGAGGTCGAAAATATAGGGTTAATCATCGAAATTTCGCATGGGCCTGCAATTGTGTGAGTTAGACCGACTGAAGAAACTGACAGTTAAAGAGATTTGCTAAAATTTTGGGATCAGAAATGTTTACATCACTTTGGGATAAAACAATTGATGAGTCGACTGATTTAGAACCCCGATTAAAAATATTGTTTATTACCTTCCATTCCTTCTTTGGGTTCCCATGCGATGATCTGAACTAGTTTCTATAGAAACTGTCGCGTTCAAAACGGACTTCTTTCCTTAACTTTTTACATAAGCATCTATACCGATTACGTATCTTCGTATTGGACGAATATTGAACGCACTTTCTCCCAAGCTTATTTTTAAGGCGGATGGTTTTAACCAACCGCTTGCTGATCCAAGGCTTCAGCTTTATTTCGGACCTAGGTTGAGTGAAAGGAAAGCGTGCTGCCTGTATATGGCTAATAAAGATATTTAAGAAGATTTGGTATGCAACAGAAACGTTATCTTCAGCATAAACTAAGTCCCAGGACTCAAACCGTAGGCTTTGGTTGAGGGAACCGAAATTAATCCTGGTGAATTTTTAATTAGCATTACTGCTATTCGGTTTTTTTTTGCGTGTAATGTTTATTACTAAGCCTGTCATAGAATGGTCTGTAATGTTGAGATTGAGATTTATACCAGTAACAATATTAAATATATAACTGCTGCTGCGAACAAATACATGGTCGAGACAGCTCCCAGAAACACTACGAGTAGGTTCATTTAAAAAGGATGTTAGCCCATGATTAGTCATAAGCATTAAGTAGCTATCAGTTATAGCATTTAGGTTGAGGATATCTAAATTAAGTTCACCTAGAATAAAAAAGTAAACAGAATTTTCACTGCAAAGAAGATTTGAAAACTCATCCAAAAATGTCTGAACAGCGACCGAGTGTAGCCTGTAGATACACATGAACTGAAATTTCCAACCTTAAAGATATCTTTAAATTGTCAGCACTCGTAATATCATATTCTAAGTATTCACATTCGTAATTACTTCGTACAAAAACTCCAAAACCACCTGCTGAATATCGGTCATTTGTATTTGCAAAGAAAGTATAGCCAGGTATATTTAAGTCACGTATTTCGTGACAGTATATATTTTCTCGGAACCCAACGCAGCTATTAATTTTTTTGGGGTAATAATTGCCAATAAATGTAATATTAACTATTCAAGTCGTCCGGAAGCTGTACGTCGCGTTTTCACGAAGTGTCTGCTGGCTTGAAGCTTATGCCAGCAGACACTCACTTTTCTCAGAAACGGACGCAGCTACACATTTTTTTGCGGTAATAAATTGCCAATAAATGCAATATAAACTATTCAAGTGGTTCGGGAGCTGTACGACGTGTTTTCACGAAGTGTCTGCTGGATTGAGACTTAAGCTAGCAGACACTCACTTTTCTCGGAACCGGACGCAGCTATAATTTTTTTTTGTGGTAATTAGTTTCCGGTAAATGTAATATTAACTATTCAATTCAAAAAACAATTATGAGATCTTCAAGGCTGCGATCCATCTAAAGAAGAGATAAAAGGTATCATCGGTCTTCACAATGCGGGGTATGGTGCATATCAAGCGAAAAATCAGCGACCAACCCGAAGCGGTAAACAATAATTCCTTTTGTGAAGACGACACGCCGGTTGCGAACAACGCCCTGGAGGGCCACCAAGGGCTTAACTAACAGCCTCCTGCTAATAAATATTTATCTTTGCTCTCTTCTAATCTATTTATTCTCTGTCTTTTTTTCCGCCTACAACATCACAAAATATTTAATTATGTTGTTAGCCAAATTCAGTGCAAATCATTCACTTAATTATTTTTATCATTCACTTAATTATTTTTATAATGTTGGTCTGCAATAGTGAGTCCCCGAGTTCCAAAGACTGTCTATCTACTTTGTTGCGCATAGTCAGCAAAAAAGCCAACGGGCTGAAAGTTGTTCATATCAATGCGCAAAGCCTTTATAAAAAGCTTGACGAGTTGAGGTTTCTGTCAGAAAACTCCGATATTGATGCCATATATGTTTCAGAAACATGGTTTTCTTCGATTCATAAAAATGATATGGTGAAGATAAATGGATACCAACTTTTCAGAGTTGATAGAAGTAGTCATGTTGGTGGTGTTGCTATATATTTAAAAAGTATTATGTACTGTAAATTGTGTTGTTGTTCTAGTCCAGGTGATCCTGTGGCATATGTGTTTGTTCATGTGTTTTCTGAGAATAATAGTAGGCTTCTTATCGTCTGTGCATACAGACCGAATCGACTAGTAGGTTTTCCGCATTTTTTGAATTTCTTCAATCGTTACTAATAGACTATGGCAATATTATCATCGCTGGAGATTTTAATAGTAACCTACTGGTGGATGCCAGTTTAAAACAAAGCATGGAATCTCTGGGACTTTTTCCCGCAAACTGTGCTATAACAACGCATTTCACAAATACTAACTCTTCTCTATTAGATTTATTTTTTGTCAATGATCTTCATAAAATGATTCACTACACGCAACTATCCGCCTCCAGCTTCTCAAAACACGACCTGATATTCCTAAACTACAACTTCCAAACATCATGTAGGCCAAGCTCGTCCACGTATCGCGACTACAGAAGTATAGATTATTATTCTCTTGCTGAGTCCGTTGAGTCGGTTGAATGGTACATTAAAACATCTTATCCACCTTCGTAACCAAGCCTACTCACGGCGGAAAAGGTACAAAACAGTCGAAGCGCATAGCTGCTTTAAAACAGCTCAGCTTACTGCAAACAAGGCTGGCAAATTATTTTAAGTATAAGTTTAGTTCTGCTTTGAATACAAAAGAAAAGTGGAACAAAATCGAACAAATAGGAATTGGTAAGCCAAAAGTGACCTGTCTCATCCCCCTGATGTTGACATCAACGAAATAAATAATACTTTTATAAGACTACCAAACTTAGCCGACAATGTGTGTATTGATAACTACTCCGTGCATGTTAATGTTGAGTTTGTTTGTGTCGATAATTGTGATGTAGTCCAAGCCATACTTTCTATGAAGTCTAACGCAATGGGGCTTGATGGTATATGTTCAAAGTTTTTAAAAGTCATTCTTCCAAAAATCCTCCCCCACATTACTTACTTGGTCAACTCAATTTTGACGACCGGTGTATTCCCAATATACTGGAATGCTGCAAAAGTTATTCCAATCCGTAGACAAAATAATGAGTATCGACCAAGAGCCATACTCCCTTTCCTCTCTAAGGTCGTTGAACGTATTCTACATGGGCAAGTCGTATCACATGTACATGAATACAAGCTCCTGTCAGACAGTCAGTCCGGCTTCAGGTCAAAGCGGAGCTGTACAATGGCACTATTATCTGTGACAGAAGAAATTCGTGAGCGAGTGGATGAAAGTTACATTGCCTTCTTAACACTTCTTTACCACTCTAAAGCATCTGATTCTGTAGACCACACTCTGCTCTATAGGAAGCTGGAAAACTTATTTAACTTCTCTGGTCATGCAGTTGACCTTATAAGATCATATCTTGGTGATACGACTCAAGCAGTATGTATAGATGGTAAAAAGTCTGACTTCCTACATGTCTTAAGAGGCGTCCCTCAAGGCTCTAGCCTGGTTCCTCTGTTATTGTTCTGTATATAAATGACTTACCCGATGTCCTTAAGTATTTTAACGTTGATATATACGCTGATGACGTGCATTTGTTTACGTGTTGTCCTCGTGATCAAACTAGCTTGTGCATAAGTAACTTAAACCACGATTTGAATAAAATATTTTCATGGGCTACTATGAATGGCTTATGTATAAACCCGAATAAGTCAAAATGTATTATTATTCCTAGAAGGTTTTTTCCCACTTATGATTTAGAGAATGTAGTGTCTGACAATTCCGTTATAGAAAACATAGATACTTAGGTGTAATTTTTAACAAAACATTGACATGGAAAGACGATATTTTTAGAACGGTTGGAAAAGTGTATGGAATGCTTCGTACAATATGGTTAGCACAGTATTTCACGCCTTTGCACATAAAACTACTTTTGGCTAAAGCGTACTTCATACCTACGCTACTCTATGGTTGTGTGATTTACTCAGACTGTGACTATGTGTGCAAGAACAAACTAAATGTTGTTTACAACAACATTGCTAGATATGTTTATGGGTTGAAAAGACTTGATTACGTATCACAACATGATGAGAGGTTGCTAAACATTTCTTTCGAAAATCTTTTAAAAGTCAAAACACTGTACTTCTTCCATAAATTGATACACACGAGGGAACCTGACTATCTATCTCGTAAGCTTATTTTTCTGCAATCATCAAGATCGGTGCTTCTTCATATGCACATTAGATACCGCACGCTAACCTCTGAACGTCAATTCTTTGTTACTGCAATACGTCTTTGGAACTCCCTACCTACAAGCCTTCGACTCTTAAGTAAAGCTCTGCACTTCAAAAAAGAGCTAAAATCATTTTTAACGACTCTCAAACTGGATCTCAAATGTTTGTTGTTAAAATGTTCATTTCTAAGTCCCTTCTCCTTTCTCTGTGTCTTCTTTCTTTATTTGTTAAATATTATTCGATCTATAATCAGCCAAAGGTTATCATCACTACTGCTGTCTTTTAATATTTATTAATTACTTTTCTTTAGTTTTACGATTTACACCTACATACATAAATATTAAACTAATATCTGTTATATTTAATTTAAATTGATTAATCTAATTTATTATTATAATGTTCAATTTTTATAGCTCATGCTATGACTAGCACTGCTAAATAATTACATACATACATACAATTCGTTCGGAAGCTTTATTTCGGGTTTTCACGAGGTGTCTGCTGGCTTGTGTTCTTTGCCCAGTCCACAAGAAGGGGGATACTGCAAAATGCACCAACCATCGTGGAATAAGCCTTCTTAATATCGGATATAAGGTCCTTTCAAGTGTATAGTGCGAAAGATTGAAGCCCACCGTGAACCGGCTTATTGGACCTTATCAGTGCGGCTTCAGACCTGGTAAGTCTACCATCGACCAGATTTTCACAATGCCCCAAATCTTGGAAAAAACCCGTGAAAAGAAAATCGACACACATCACCTCTTCATCGATTTTAAAGCCGCCTAAACTAAAAGAGTTTTCAGAGAGGGTGACCCCCTATCGTGCGATTTCTTTAATTTGATGCTGGAGAAAATTATACTAGCTGCAGAACTTAACAGCACTGGAACAATATTCTATAAAAGCGTGCAATTACTGCATATGCTGATGACATTGATATCATCGGCCTAAACACCCGCGCTATTAGTTCTGCTTACTCCAAACTGGAAAAAAGAAGCGGTAAAGGTGGGTTTGATGGTGAATGAGGACAAAACGAAGTACCTGCTGTCATCGAGCAAAGAGTCAGCGCATACGCGCCTTGGCAACCACGCTACAGTTGACAGCCATAATTTCGAAATAGTAAAAGAATTCGTTTATTTGGGAACCAGCATCAACACTAGCAACAACATCAGCACTGAAATCTAGCGAAGAAAAAATCTTGCCAATAAATGCTACTTTGGACTAGGTGGGCAGTTGAAAAGTAAAGCCCTCTCTCGGAGAACTAAAATCATACTCTACAAGTCACTTATCGTACCCGTCCTGCTATATGGGGCAGAAGCATGGACCATGACAACAACAGAGAAAGCGGCTTTGGGAGTGTTCGAGAAAAAAGTTCTTCGAAAGATTTATGGACACTTACGCGTTGGCGATGGCGAGTACCGAAGAAGATTTAATGATGAGCTGTACGAGCTATATGCAGACATCCACATAGTCCAGCGAATTAAAACACAGCGGCTGCGCTGTCCAGGCCATGTTATGCGAATGAAAGATGATGCTCCGGCCAAGAAAGTGTGTATATCGGAGCCCGCCTATGGAAGCAGAGGTAGAGGGCGGCCCCCACTCCGTTGGAAGGACCAGGTGGAAAACGATTTAAACTTTCTTGGTGTGATTAATTGGCGCCGGTTGGCAGAGCGAAGGAGCGACTGGCGCGCCCTGTTGGACGGCCATAACCGTTTAGACGGTTAAGAACCTATTAAGTAAGTAAGTAAGCAAGTAAGTCTGATGGCTTGAGAATTAAGCCAGCAAACACTCATTTTTTCGGAACCGGACGCAGTCATACATTTTTTTGCGGTAATAAATTGCCAATAAATGTAATATTAACTATTCAAGTCGTTAAGAAGCTGTGCGACTTGAGACTTAAGCTAGCAGACACTCACTTTTCTCGGAACCGAACGCAGCTATAAATTTGTTTGCGGTAATAAATTGCAAATAAGTGTAATATTACCTATTCTAGTCGTTCGGAAGCTGTACGTCGTATTTTCACGAAGTGTCTGAGACTTAAGCCAGCAGACACTCAATTTTCTCGGAACCGTACGCAGCTATAAATCTTTTCTTTGCGGTAGCAAATTACCAATAAACGTAATATTACCTGTCAAGTTGTTCGGAAGTTGTACGTCGTGTTTTCACGAAGTGTCTGCTGGCTTGAGACTTCGAGACTTAAGCTGGCAGACACTAACTTTTCTCGGAACCCGACGCAGCTATGCCTTTTTCTTTGCAGTAGTAAATTGCCAATAAAAGTAATATTAACTATTCAAGTCGTTCCGAGGCTGCACGTCGGGTTTTCACGAAGTGTCTGCTTTCTTGAGACTTAACCTAGCAGACACTGACTTTTCTCGGAACCGGACGCAGCCATAAATCTTTTTTTGCGGTAATTAATTGACAATAAATGTAATATTACCTAGTCAAGTCGTTCGGAAGCTTTACGTCGTGCTTTCACGAAGTGTCTGCTGGCTTGAGACTTAAGCTAGCAGACACTAAATTTTCTCGGACCCCGACCCAGCTATACATTTTTTTTGCGGTAATAAATTGCCAATAAATGTAATATAAACTTATCAAGTGGTTCTGAAGCTGTACGTCATGTTTTCACGAAGTGTGTGCTGGCTTGAGACTTAGCCTAGCAGACACTCAATTTTCTCGGAATCGGACGCAGCTATAAATCTTTTTTTGCAGTAATAAATTGCCAATAAATGTAATATTACCTATTCAAGTCGTTTGGAAGCTGTACGTCTTTGGACAAATACGAATTCACAGTGTTTCTTTATTCAATGTATATAAATACAACAAGTGTTAGGGAAGATTTTAACAAATGTTGTGAAAGGTTAAAATATTAAATATATTTTAGGAAATTATTAAATATATTTTTGGAAATTTACAACTTACGTGAACGTGCGATTACGTGTACCTTTGCTGGCTGCTGGATTCAAAGAGGACGAGCCTCTTTGCGACATGAGCCGATGAACCCGCGGTACAGCTCCTTCGTTGGGTTTCCCGGCAACAAAGTTGTTATACCGCGGGCTCACAGCAGTTTGTATTAGTGTTCACAAGCATATGTGGGTGGTAGTAAACGAAGGAAAATAACTAAGAAAATTATGTTACGAGGGAGAGGAGATATATTTAGGCCTGTGGCCTAAACATACCGGCCCCCTTACCGTAAGCAACAAAGAAAAAATTAAAACAAGTAAGGAAGGTTAAGTTCGGGTGTAACCGAACATTACATACTCAGTTGAGAGCTATGGTGCCAACATAAGGGAAAATAACCATGTAGGAAAATGAACCGAGGGTAACCCTGGAATGTGTTTGTATGACATGTGTATCAAATGAAAGGTATTAAAGAGTATTTAAGAGGGAGTGGGCCATAGTTCTTCAGGGTTGACTCTAGAATTTGTTTGTACGATATGGGTATCAAATGAAAGGTGTTAATGAGTATTTTTAAAGGGAGTGATCCTTATTTCCATAGGTGGACGCCGTTTCGTGATATCGCCATAAAGGGGACCAGGGGTGACTCTAGAATGCGTTTGTATACTACGGGTGTCAAACGAAAGGTATTAATGAGTATTTTAAGAGGGCGTGGGCCGTAGTTCTATATGTGGACGCCTTTTCGAGATATCGCCATAAACGTGGACCAGGGGTGACTCTAGAATGTATTTGTACGATATGGGTATCAAATGAAAGGTGTTAATGAGTATTTTAAAAGGGAGTGATCCTTATTTCCATAGGTGGACGCCGTTTCGTGATATCGCCATAAAGGGGACCAGGGGTGACTCTAGAAGGCGTTTGTATACTATGGGTGTCAAACGAAAGGTATTAATGGGTATTTTAAAAGGGCGTGGGCTTTAGTTTTGTAGGTGGACGCCTTTTCGAGATATCGCCATAAAGGTGGACCAGGGGTGACTCTAGAATTCGTTTGTACGATATGGGTTTCAAATGAAAGGTGTTAATGAGTATTTTAAAAGAGCGTGGGCCTTAGTTCTATAGGTGGACGCCTTTTCAAGATATCGCCATAAAGGTGGACCAGGGGTGACTCTAGAATTTGTTTGTACGATATGGGTATCAAATGAAAGTTGTTAATGAGTATTTTAAAAGGGAGTGGGCCTTAGTTCCATAGGTGGACGCCGTTTCGTGATATCGCCATAAAGGGGACCAGGGGTGACTCTAGAATGCGTTTGTATACTATGGGTGTCAAACGAAAGGTATTAATGGGTATTTTAAAAGGGCGTGGGCCTTAGTTTTGTAGGTGGACGCCTTTTCGAGATATCGCTATAATGGTGGGCCAGGGGTGACTCTAGAATTTTTTTGTACGATATGGGTATCAAATGAAAGGTGTTAATGAGTATTTTAAAAAGGAGTGGGCCTTAGTTCTATATGTGGACGCCTTTTCGAGATATCGCCATAAACGTGGACCAGGGGTGACTCTAGAATGTGTTTGTACGATATGGGTATCAAATTAAAGGTATTAATGAGGGTTTTAAAAGGGAGTGGCCCTTAGTTGTATATGTGAAGGCGTTTTCGAGATATCGACCAAAATGTGGACCAGGGTGATCCAGAACTTCATCTGTCGGGTACCGCTAATTTATTTATATATGTAATACCACGAACAGTATTCCTTCCAAGATTCCAAGGGCTTTTGATTTCGCCCTGCAAAACTTTTTCATTTTCTTCTACTTAATATGGTAGGTGTCACACCCATTTTACAAAGTTTTTTCTAAAGTTATATTTTGCGTCAATAGACCAATACAATTACCATGTTTCATCCATTTTTTCGTATTTGGTATATAATTATGGCATTTTTTTCATTTTTCGTAACTTTCGATATCGAAAAAGTGGGCGTGGTCATAGTCGGATTTCGGTCATTTTTTACACCAATACAAAGTGAGTTCAGATAAGTGCGTGAACTGAGTTTAGTAAAGATATATCAATTTTTGCTCAAGTTATCGTGTTAACGGCCGAGCTGAAGGACAGACGGTCGACTGTGTACAAAAACTTGGCGCGGCTTCAACCGATTTCGCCCTTTTTGACAGAAAACAGTTATCGTCCTAGAATCTAAGCCTCTACCAAATTTCACAAAGATTGGTAAATTTTTGTTCGACTTATGGCATAAAAAGTATCCTAGACAAATTAAATGAAAAAGGGCGGAGCCACTCCCATTTTGAAATTTTCTTTTATTTTTGTATTTTGTTGCACCATATCATTACTGGAGTTGAATGTTGGCATAATATACTTATATACTGTAAAGATATTAACTTTTCTTTTAAAATTTGAATTTAAAAAAAAAATTTTAAAAAGTGGGCGTGGTCGTTCTCCAATTTTGCTAATTTTTACTAAGCAGACATATAGTAATAAGAGTAACGTTCCTGCCAAATTTCATCATGATATCTTCTTTTTAAGAGGGTGTGGGCCTTAGTTCTTTATGTGGACGCCTTTTCGAGATATCGCCATAAACGTGGACCAGGGGTGACTTTAGAATTTGTTTGTACTATATGGGTATCAAATGAAAGGTGTTAATAAGTATTTTAAAAGGGAGTGGGCCTAAGTTCTATAGGTGGACGCATTTCGGAATATCGTTATAAAAGTGGACCTGGGTTGACTCTAGAATGCGTTTGTACAATATGGGTGTCAAACGAAAAGTGTAATAAATGTTTTAAAAGGGAGTGGGCCTTTGTTTTAAGGGTGGACGCCTTTTCGAGATATCGCCATAAACGCGGACCAGGGGTGACTCTAGAATGCGTTTGTTCGATATGGGTATCAAATGAAAGGTGTTAATGAGTATTTTAAAAGGGAGTGGGCCTTAGTTCTATAGGTGGATGCCCTTTCGAGATATCGCCATAAAGGTGGGCCAGGGGTGACTCTAGAATGCGTTTTTACAATATGGGTGTCAAACGAAAAGTGTAATAAATGTTTTAAAAGGGAGTGGGCCTTTGTTCTAAGGGTGGATACCTTTTCGGGATATCGCCATAAACGTGGACCAGGGGTGACTCTAGAATGCGTTTGTACGATATGGGTATCAAATGAAAGATGCTAACGAGTATTTTAAAAGGGTGTGGGCCTTAGTTCTATAGGTGGACGCCTTTTCGAGATATCGCCATAAAGGTGGACCAGGGGTGACTCTAGAATTTGTTTGTACGATATGGGTATCAAATGAAAGGTGTTAATGAGTATTTTAAAAGGGCGTGGGCCTTAGTTCTATAGGTGGACGCCTTTTCGAGATATCGCCATAAAGGTGGGCCAGGGGTGACTCTAGAATTTTTTTGTACGATATGGGAATCAAATGAAAGGTGTTAATAAGTATTTTAAAAAGGCGTGGGCCTTAGTTCTATAGGTGGACGCCTTTTCGAGATATCGACATGAAGGTGGACCAGGGGTGACTCTAGAATTTGTTTGTACGATATGGGTATCAAATGAAAGGTGTTAATGAGTATTTTAAAAAGGAGTGGGCCTTAGTTATATATGTGGACGCCTTTTCGAGATATCGCCATAAACGTAGGCCAGGGGTGACTCTAGAAAGTGTTTGTACGATATGGGTATCAAATTAAAGGTATTAATGAGGGTTTTAAAAGGGAGTGGCCCTTAGTTGTATATGTGAAGGCGTTTTCGAGATATCTACCAAAATGTGGACCAGGGTGATCCAGAACATCATCTGTCGGGTACCGCTAATTTATTTATATATGTAATACCACGTACAGTATTCCTTCCAAGATTCCAAGGGCTTTTGATTTCGCTCTGCAAAACTTTTTCATTTTCTTCTACTTAATATGGTAGGTGTCACACCCATTTTACCAATTTTTTTTCTAAAGTTATATTTTGCGTCAATAGACCAATACAATTACCATGTTTCATTCCTTTTTTCGTATTTGGTATATAATTATGGCATTTTTTTCATTTTTCGTAATTTTCGATATCAAAAAAGTGGGCGTGGTCATTTTTTACACCAATACAAAGTGAGTTCAGATAAGTACGTGAACTGAGTTTAGTAAAGATATATCGATTTTTGCTCAAGTTATCGTGTTAACGGCCGAGCGGAAGGACAGACGGTCGACTGTGTATAAAAACTGGGCGTGGCTTCGACCGATTTCGCCCTTTTTCACAGAAAACAGTTATCGTCCTAGGAGCTAAGCCTCTACCAAATTTCACAAGGATTGGTTAATTTTTGTTCGACTTATGGCATTAAAAGCATCCTAGACAAATTAAATGAAAAAGGGCGGAGCCACGCCCATTTTGAAATTTTCTTTTATATTTGTATTTTGTTGCACCATATCATTACTGGAGTTGAATGTTGGCATAATTTACTTATATGCTGTAAAGATATTAACTTTTCTTTTAAAATTTGAATTTAAAAAAAAAAATTTTTAAAAAGTGTGCGTGGTCGTTCTCCGATTTTGCTAGTTTTTATTAAGCAGACATAAAGTAATAAGAGTAACGTTCCTGCCAAATTTCATCATGGTATCTTCAACGACTGCCAAATTACAGCTTGCAAAACTTCTAAATTACCTTCATTTAAAAGTGGGCGGTGCCACGCCCATTGTCCAAAATTTGACTAGCTTTCTTTTCTGCGTCATAAGCTCAACTCACCTACCAAGTTTCATCGCTTAATGCCTATTTGGTAATGCATTATCGCACTTTTTCGATTTTTCGAAATTTTCGATATCGAAAAAGTGGGCGTGGTTATTGTCCGATATCGTTCATTTTAAATAGCAATCTGAGATGAGTACCCAGGAACCTACGTACCAAATTTCATCAAGATACCTCAAGTTATCGTGTTAACGGTGATACTGATGATTTTGATATATGGAAGTCTATATCTATCTCGATTCCTTTATACCTGTACAACCAACCGTTATGCAATCAAAGTTAATATACTCTGTGAGCTCTGCTCAACTGAGTATAAAAAGGGATTCCACGTGATCGCACGTCCAGTAAGGCGCTGTAACGAAAGAAGGCAGTGCAGATGCGGACTGCAAGCACTGCACGCCTGATGGTTGGCCTCACGTTTCGCTCTCCTGTGGAAAAAGAAAAGAAGTTATTAGATATACGTGCGTGGTTTTAAATTCCGTGCATATTTACTTAAATATATATAGGATGGCGCATGTGTTAGGCGTGAAAGTCGGATATTTGTTTTTGGCAGGCTCCCGAGACCACCAACCCAAACACGGTCGGTTGGGTTAGGAGACCGCCAACTGTTGATGCCGGTGTACCGCTCACCATCATTTCGACGTAAATGTCAGCGTCGAGTGTAAGCCGTATTGGCGATGAGCGGTAGAATTGCGGATCCGCCAGCTGCATGAATTCGAAGGGCGCGGCAATCTTGGGGTCCACATTGGTCGGTGGACTCAAGCGGTAATGGCTTTCGACGACGGCTGCTTGGGTTGTTATGCACGTCGACGCTCCGAATTTGCCGCGCAGTATGAGGGTGCATTGTCCATGTCCTTGGCGTTCCAATTGTAAGTCGCGTACCAGCTCCGCATCGACGATCGTGCTGGTGGCGCAGGGATCAATAATGGCCCGAACCAGGTGTAAATGCCCAAGCGATTCAATTCGTACGATGGCCGTCGGCGCAATGGTCACGAAAGGCCGCATGATGGGCGATGGAGTAGCCTGGAGCAGCCTCCCTGTCCGGAAACCTTCTGGTGTGTCGCGGGTTAGCGTCCTTGTACTTTGGGCTTCAAGAGAGTATGGCGTCGATTTTTTTCGCCGCTGCTGTCTCTCGCGTTTGGATGGCTTGGTGGGGCCTCGTTGGAGTCCGACGTCATGGCGCCGCCAATTATTTTGATGGTTTCGAGCTTTCTTTACTTCCTCCGCCCTTCGTTCGTGCTGCAACAGCGGTCGGAAACTGCGCATCCCGTTCCTGCTCGTTAACGGTTTCAGTTCTGTTTTTGCTCGCTCTTCTTCCATTATCGCTCTCTCTTCCTCCATTTCCTCTTCCTCCACCTGCTGAGCCCAGGATTTAGCCGGCCCCGAGAGGTTGATTGACAACGCGTCGTCGGACGTGTTGTCTTCGCCGTTTGTGGTCGTCTCGTCGCATACCGGTCGACGCTCATCTAAATGAAGCGTGGTGTGGTGCTTCTCTTGGCACCTCTTGCAGCGATACTTGCTGTTACATTTGTCCACGCGGTGAAAGGGCGACAGACAGTTTGGACAGTACTTATGCAGAAGTACTGCCCGCAACTTCTCTTCTGGGTATTTTTTACGGTATTCGGCACAGATCCTAAGGCTATTATCCCTGCCGCAGAGCTGGCAAGCAACGTCGAAACGCTTTGCGCCTCCCTCTGGCTTGGCCAATAACGTTTGGTAGCGGGTCATGATCTGAAAGAATATTGGTATCATTGATCATGCCCAAATTGAGGTTGGCGTAATGTTGTTTGGGTGGCGTAAACAAAAAAGTATCTCTAATATATTTTCGCAGAAGAAAAAAAAACATTTTATTGAAATAAAATTTAATTGAAATAAAAAATTAAAGGCCATAAGTAGATTCTTATGCGCGCAAAGAAACGAAGAAAAAACGGATTGCGCACGCATCCATGCGATGTGGCTGGTGCATTAGCGCCTTTGGTACGTTTTATAATTTGATTTATGTCGGTAGATATCGCCGACGTATTTCCAAATTTTATTTTAGATTTGTGGTGAACTTTGATTTCACAACAAGTGGCCTGCAACCACACGGAATGGTTCGAAATCTGACTGCAAAGGTGTTACAGAGTTGCACTTCCACCATTCAACATTATTTTCGACGTGTATTGTCGATAATGTTGAGATTCGTGGAATTACGTATATATTTTTTGAATCTCGACCAAATGAATGATTGATCGGGATATGCAGTGCGGACTTGTCGTGTTGTGCGCCATATGTCGTGCGGCATGGAGTGCATGACGTGTAGTGCGCGAGATGATTGCGCATGAGGCCTAATGTTTATACTGCAATAATCATTGACAGTCAGAAATTAAATGTAGAGATTTTGACATCTGCTACGCTTTTCCATTTCCTGAAGGAAAAAAAATGTGATTGATATAAAACACGCGGTGAGTAAGGAAGCTAGTTGATTGATAATTGTAATATGTAATGTTAATTCATTTCTCTTTCTATTTTCAGGTATTAATAGTACAATCAACATTCACATCAGTATGTTTTAAACAAGCGAATGCCCATTTATCAAAATTTTGAGCCTTGCCACTGATGGCGGCATTCCACGTACAATTTGCCGTTCATGTAGTAAATTTTGCTAATTTTAACCTTATTTCTTTCTTTTCATTGATCAATTTTTCTTTTGCATTTTCAGATGCGTGTAAGCCACTACCGGAAAATAATGTATCAGCGGTTTAAAAGGGAATAAAATCTCTGCTGTAACAAAAACAACTAATGCTTTTAAATAAACTAAATGCTTTGCGATGCCATTGTATTCAAACCAACAACAATTTTTACGCCACAACTCCGATTTTCTACGTTAACGCCGCTCCACACATAGGACATCTATATTCGGCTGTCATAACAGATGCGCTATGCCGCTATGAACGTTTGCTTGACCCCAAAAAGACAGTTCATCTCTGTACTGAACATGCTACGAAAATCCAACAAGCAGCAGCGGCTCAAACCGTGCCAGTTGCACAATATTGCGAGTATATATCTGCGCTATATCGTCATGTATTCGCCGAAGCGAGTATAGCAAACACAGATTTTATACGTACTACTGAAGAGCGCCACAAGAAGGCTGTAGCGCATTTTTGGCACACTTAAAAATCGCGCGGCCACATTTACTCTGCTGCATACAGTGGTTGGTATTGTGTTTCAGATGAAACTTTCTTAACAGAATCACAGCTACGTTTGGACACACAAACGGGCGCACGTTTATCGCTTGATTCTGGTCATCCGGTTGAGTGGACTGGGGAGACAAACTATATGTTCCGTTTATCGCAATTCCAAGATGATGTTCGCTATTGGGTGAAGCAAGGTGGTCATAGACGTCCTGCCAAGTTTGAAAAAATACTATAAGACATGTTAGGTGAGGCATTGCCTGATGTCTCTGTTTCACGTCCTTCGAATCGAGTGTATTGGGCTATTCCTGTTCCTGACGATGAAACACAAACCGTTTATGTTTGGTTAGATGCGCTTATCAATTATCTCACTTCTGTTGGATATTCAGATGAAGCTTATCGCAAGTTTTGGCCACCAAACGTGCAAGTGATCGGCAAGGACATTTTAAAGTTTCATGGTATTTATTGGCCTGCATTTCTTATTGCGGCAGGTTTGGAACCACCACAACAACTTTTTGTACATTCTCATTGGACAGTGGATGGACAAAGATGTCAAAAAGTAAACTAAATGTCGTCAATCCGGTTTAGGCAGCTAAAACTTACACAATGGAGGGCTTGAGGTATTTCCTGTTGCTTGAGGGTGTGGCGCATAGCGATGGAAGTAAGTTTAAATAAGATATTAGAGCACAACAATACGCACATACTTATATATATATGTATGTAAGCACTTTGTGTGCAACAGAATTCTCCGCTAAGTGCTTAAAGTTAAAATAACACTCAAAACATTTATGTAAGAAATTAGCAAAAAGAAAACGGTTTGAGTGAAGCATAAGCTTAGTGAACGAACCAACTGGACAATCTTTCCATGTCGGCTCCTCCTCAGTCGTCTCACCTATTTTCCTATATGGATGGGCGTTAAAAAATGGAGAGGGATGGCCGTGAAGCCAAGTATCGTGCTGGGCAATTTGCATACAAAGATCGTATTGACAAAAGGGGTTTTATTTTTATTTGGTCGCTACCATTATTACTCACTATCTCCACCATGGAGCTAAGTGAGGTGGATGGCAATAGAACAGTAGGTATTTGCTTTGTTGGCTACTTAAATCATTCATGCGGCTAGCTTTTTGTTGTGTCCACTGTGTGGCGCTGTATTGGTAGGCGGATATTTTGCTATACGTGGCATGATTATGTTTTTGGTCTAAAATATTCCGCTGACGATATCAAACCAACGTCAGCAAGTTACAAAATACATTTGGTTAGTGTACGAATAGGATTCTGTACGCTATTTAGATTGAAATTTATACTGGCATCCCTTGCTTGTCACTGGACGGAGTTTAGGCACACGCAAGTGTGGACAGAGAGTGCGCCAATTTATAATCTGTCGTATTTCAGCTGAGTAACATTGTAAAATGAAAACCGTCCAGGCATTGCTTTGTTGCAGCTGCATTTATTATGCGTTTTGGTTCGGGTGTTATAATGTCGACATGGTGCTGGACACCTGCTTAATTAGAAACTTGGCAACGTTTCCTGAGAAGGAAATGCGGCAAAGAAGTCGTTGAGGAAGTTAAAAGCCAAAGCATAAAGTTATTGACTGGCTGGCATATGCAAAATAGGATAATAGGCTGATGCGTTGGGCGAATAAGTAAGCGAATATACACTGCTGGCGGACCCATTAAAATTAGTGGTTTTATCGGCCAACCGCTGGAAAGGAGCGTTGCTTGGCCTATGCTTAAGTTGGAGAGGCAACTGTGATACCACGATGCTGGTGTCAAAGCATCGAATGGCACTTTTCATATCAATGATACGGGTAAGCTAAGCATCCGTCCTTTATATTTTCCTTGGAATACATTTATACCGGGACCTCAACCTTTCTTTTTGCAAAGGCTTGGCGGTTAATCATAACGAGGGAATCAAACCTCTCCTAGCTTCCGACTGACACTATACACGTTTTAGGCAATAAACCAAGGGATATTTACACGTACGTATGAATGATTTTCACATTATTATATGAGTATTGATTAGTTACGATAATTAAGTGAAGAATGTGAGTGTTAGACCCTGATACATTGCCCTATTACGCGATTAGGTTAGCCATGGTTAGTTTTTTTTTTTTTTTAAACGGTTTAGCTTGATTAGCTGAGGATAATCCGGATCATGTGCAGCTTACTCTTAATTACTCCTTAAAGGAAATTATTGGACTTCTCCAACCTAAATATAGGCATGTTTTTGAAACGTTAGGCTGCTTTGCATTGTATTTGTAGACCCCTGTCATATCAAGACTGCCATACTCGAATGAGTTATTAAAATCTTAGAAGAAGGATTGACCACTAGATGATTTCTTTTTTTGTATCTTCTGGTAATACACTTAACCGAAAATAGAAAAAGAAATAATCGGATGAAGAAGCACTCAAGTTAAAGGGAAAACGCGTATTATAGGTAGCAATGAAACGCCCCCTTACATATGGTAGATATAGTGCCAGCTTATCAGTGCCGATGAATGCTTTATAAACGACATATGTATGTACTTCTGAAGACATAAGTAATCCCCACCGAGGGTGGAATATCTGAAAACTTTTGAGGTGAATACTGGTCGTTCTTGTTGTAGTCAGATAAGACTGTAATTTGTTTATAGGTGTTGCCGGTGTTTTATGCCAAAATGCCAAAATGCTTATGCCCGGAGTCTAAACCCATTTTCAAATGGAACTTCAGCACAGTCTAACATTGAAGATTGGGATAACCTAAGATTCATAACTAGTTGATTGCAGTTTTATTATTGTTGAAGGAGTAAATGCCAAACCTGTTGGAGCTCATAAATTTATACCCTCCGGCACTTCCACTGTTTTTGAAAGTATGTTCAGCGGTAATTATAAAAAGGCAGATGCTAGTGTCAATATAACACTGCCAGTTGTTTTGGATTACATGGGTTTTAAAGTAATACGAGTATATTTAGTATGAAAAACGGGTTCTCTTGAACTTCTAAATCTGGAACGTTTAAAACAGGTGGCATACCTTGTAGATTACTATATGCTGGACAAACTTAAAAAAAAAAATAAGTGCCATTTTTAAAAAGCGAGAAAACAGTTGCGGAAAGTCATACGAGCTTTTATGATTTGTTACAAATATTGGAATACGAAAAGAAATTTGGACGAATGATTGGCACATTCAAATTTAATAGTACTATTATTGACTACTAGAGCATTGCAGAAACATTTCCATATAAAACTGCCGTGTTATTGGCAAACACATCCATATGCGATTTGGAACCTATACATTTCTTTGATTTGGTAGAGGTGCTCGATTCCAAATTTAAAGAGTCTGAACGATTTTGTTTGATTACAAACTACGCTAAAATACACGCATTAAAAAATGGAATATTTTCCATCTAATACAATTCATAAAGCCGATGATTCCGTGGATGAAAACCCTGAAAATGTAATCTGTAGACGCTATCATATATCGAAACTTTTTGCAAATAATTTGTGTTATACCCAGTAAACGTTAGAAATATGAATCATAAGTGATTATTTAAGAATTATCACATTTAAGGTACATTTTCCTCCCGACGATACATTAGTTTCTTACTCGAAAATACCTTTAAATTTGGAAGTTTAGTTCATATGGGATATAATATATGGGGGTGTAGTTGCTGATTTAAGTGCGGATTCGGTGGCAGATGATCAATCTGCGTTAGGGTATGTTGGCCTCGTTCAGGGGAACGAGAGCTGGTTTATCGGTGTGTTGGCCTCGTTCGGGGTGAACGAGAGCTGAGTTATTTGTGTGTTGGCCTCGTTCGGGGTGAACGAGGGCTGGGTTATTTGGGATCGTGGAATGTATACTATTAAAGTTAATTTTCTTTGTCGTTGTGCGGAAGTAGTACCAATTTCGCGATTGGTCTCGTAATTTGTCCTTTCATTGCATTGACATAAACAACACGTACACGGTTATCGGAACCTGGGTATGTGCTGACGATTCTCCCCATTCTCCACTCGTTCGGTTGTAGGTTATCTTCCTTAATGATGACTAGATCCCCGGGTTTTAAGTTGGACTGTGGATGTTTCCACTTATACCGTTTCTGGATTTCGGTGAGGTATTCCGATTTCCATCTCTTGAAAAGGTTTGATGAAGGGCTTTCATCTTTTGCCATCGGTTTACAATTGAGGCAGGGTTTTCACTAAAATCGAGTTCAGGTGGAGTTAAAAGATGTCCACCCACGAGAAAGTGGCCTGGAGTAAGCGGCTCCAGGTCGGAGGGGTCGTTGGATGAGGGACTTAGAGGCCTAGAGTTGAGGCAGGCCTCAACTCGACATAAGAGGGTTGTAAACTCTTCGAGAGTATATTTATGATCGGACGCGATCTTGTTAAAATGGGTCTTAAAACTTTTTACCCCCGCTTCCCACAAACCCCCCATGTGAGGAGCGCTTGGCGGTATAAAATGCCATTCTAAAGTGTGATGGCTATATTTATTCAAAGTTCCGTCCCTTGCTTCATGCAGAAATGCTTTAAACTCGGATCGTAAAGACCGCGAAGCTCCGACAAAGTTAGTACCATTGTCGGAGTAAACGTTTTTCGGACAGCCCCGTCTGGATACAAATCTTGCGAAGGCAGCTAGGAAGGACCCGGTACAAAGGTCGTTTGTCGCTTCTAGATGGATGGCTTTCGTCGAAAAGCAGACAAACAGGCAAACATATCCTTTTGAAATTCGACATCCCCTCCCTCGGTAGGTTTGAATGGTCCCGCGAATTCTACCCCAGTGTTGGTGAAGGCTTTAGTAAAGGTGGTGCGCTTTTTCGGAAGAATCCCCATAAGTTGCGTTTGTGTCCGCTTCCTGTAAATGGTACAGACCTTACAGTTGTGGATAACCGACCTTATCATGACTTTAACGCGTGGGATCCAATACTGAGTGCGGATATGACGTAGCATCAGCTGGTTCCCTCCATGCAGGGTGGTCTCATGAGAGGATTGAACTATAAATCTGGATAACCTGCAAGTGTAAGGAAGGATGATGGGATGACTTTCGTTACGAGACATATCTTAGGATGCCCCAGTTTACCCCCCAGTTCGAATGATGCCTTCTTCGTCTATATATGGATTCAGGCGTAAAATCTCACTCTTGCCATGTATTAGTTTTCCTGACTTCAAATTTGTGTACTGTTTTTGATAATGTTGCCTTTGACATACTGTTATCAATCTTCGTGTTGTTTTTTCTATTTCGTCAGAGGCTATCGAATGATAATCCCTTTTAAAGAAGGCTTTAGTTGTTGGGTGCATATTCTGGACAAACCGAAGAATATAGGATATAACCCGCAAAGCTCTTGGTAGATCGGAAAACCTCTGCAGAATATCAAAGTTATTTTCGACCGAACTTGCATGAACTTTCACCCTCTTTTCTTCGATATTCTTATTGTAATCTTCTTCTTGTGTTGGCCAATTTTCGTTGTCTTCTTGTAACCAAGAAGGTTCTGCCACCACAAAGAATTGACGATTAGATCCGAAGCGAGGAGGCCTCTGCTCGCCAAATCTGCAGGGTTTGACGCGGAGTCTACGTGCCGCCATACTTTGTCTCCAACTTTGTCGATGATTTTCGTTATTCGATGTGCCACAAACGTTGACCATGAACATGGTGGCTTTCGGATCCATGCCAGTACTATCGTCGAATCTGTCCAAAGGGTTACTTTAATATTGGAAAGTTGCATATTTTCTATGGCCGACTCTATGATTTCTGCAATTAGGACTGCGCCGCAGAGTTCCAGTCGTGGCAATAATATAGTTTTGGCCGGGGTTACTCTCGTCTTGGCCATCAGCAAGTTGGTGAAGACTTGATCCTTCGTTTGTACCCTCAGAAAAACAGTGGCGGCATATGCTTTTTCCGAGGCATCGCTGAATCCACGAATTTCGACATTGTCCTTTAATGTGTAGTGAACCCATCGCGCTATGCGTATATCGTTGATCTTTTCGTAGTCAGTCGTGAATGGTTGCCACCGATGTAGAGTAGTTTCAGACACATCTTCATCCCAGCCTGTCCCTTCCAACCATTTGCATTATTATTTTGGCTACAACTACGACTGGTGCCAGCCATCTAAGAGCGTCGAAAATTTTGCGATCGCAGAAAGTATTGACCTTTTTGTTACGGCATGGTTATTGCCAAAGGGTTTCGCTGTGAAGTAGAAGTAGTCGGAATGGGCGTTCCACCTGATACCGAGTGCTTTTACCATGCTGGTGTCGTCAAACTCAAGAAAATCCTCGCTTAATAGGTGTTGCTTCGGTATACCCTGTAGGATTTTCTTGCAGTTGGACGCCCATTTTCGCAATGGGAAACCTGCCGATTGCAATGCCGATGATATTTCGTCCCTTGCCTTGATTGCAATTTCGATGCTGTGTCCACCGGGGAGTACGTTATCAACGTACATGCAATTTCGCAGGATATCTGCTGCCATTGGATGTGATGTCTCCACGTCATCAGCTAGTTGGTGCAGCGATCGAATGGCAAGATACGGAGCACAATTAACCCCAAAGGTTACCGTTTTCAATTCATAAATGTTAATTGGGTTTTTGGGGCATTTGCGAATTATGATTCGCTGGTATTTTGTTTGATTTTCATTAACCCATAATTGGCGGTACATTTTTTCTATGTCGCTGTTAAATACGTATTTGAACAGTCGCCAACGTAGTATAAGGATTGTCAGGTCGGATTGAAGAATCGGACCTGGATATAAGGCATCATTTAGACTTTTATTTATTTATTTATTTATTTATCTCGTTTTAATCTAGAAAATGTGAACATTTTCATACAGATTACAGGAATAAAAATAGACACACAATTATTTAATCGTAAAAACTAAAAGTTACCTAAAAGTTTACGTACATAAGTCATTTAATATCGATTTAAACATATATTTTGTGGAGGAAAAGTCCAGACCCACAGGATTTGATAGCATATTAAACTCTTTTAAAGCTCTTGAAATTGGAGCATTAGACGCGTAATTTGTTCTAACCGTGTCCAGCCAGAAAGTATCGTGATTGCGTAGACTCCTCTGTGGGATGTTGAAACAAATTCTGGCCAGCAGAAATGGGCAGTCAATCGCTCCACTTATCAAGTCAAAAACAAAGGTGAGAGACAGAATAGAACGTCTGCTGTTTAACGATTTTAGGCTTATGAGCAAACAGCGACTACTGTAAGAAGGAATCGGGTCGTTGAAATGCAACCACCGTAGGGCAAAGCGAACAAAAACTTGTTGCACACGTTCAAGCCTGGTAATGTGACAATTATAGAATGGCTTCCAGATAAAGACGGCGTATTCTAATTTAGACCGCACAAGAGAGGTGTATAGCAATTTTAATGTGTAAGGATCGGTAAAATCAGAGCTAAATCGTTTGATTAAGGCAAGTGTTGAATATTCCTTCGGTATTATGTAATTCAAATGGGTTTGAAACAGAAATTTACAATCGAATACAACACCAAGATGAGTAATTTCACTTAAAGTGGATAATCGATGACCATCGATTTTATACCATGTGGGTAACGGACAGCGAGACTTTGAGTAGCAAACATGTGAGCACTTTTTTATATTAAGATTCAACTTATTACGTTTACACCAGTCGGCAACATTGTCTATATCAGATTGTAGCCTTACCATGTCTTCATTGCTCGTAATTGTCGAAAAAATCTTAAGATCATCAGCGTACAAAAGAAAATTTGCGTAATTGAAACAGCTGGTTATATCATTGATGAAAATTACGAAGAGAAGCGGGCCCAGTATGCTACCCTGTGGAACCCCAGAAGTCGCAATGAAAGGATCAGATGATGCCCCATCAACCGTAACCACACATTTACAAGAGGAGAGATAGGATTCAAGCCATTTTAAAAGAGTGGAATGAAACCCTAGAGCTGTCAGTTTCAATAATAAAATTGTGTGGTTCACCTTGTCAAAAGCTTTTGAAAAGTCAGTGTGAACTGAATCAACTTGAAGGCGATTTTGAAACGCAGAAATGCAGTATTCCGAAAATACGGCGAGGTTTGAGACTGTTGAGCGACCTTTAACAAAACCGTGTTGTTGAGCGGAGATCAAGTGATTTACCGTAAAATAAATTTTATTTTTAACTATAGCCTCAAATAGTTTTGAGACTGAGGATATCTTTGAAATTGGCCGATAATTCGCAATATTGTTCTTATTACCACTTTTAAACACTGGAGTGATAGAACTGACTTTCCACGCATCAATAAACACTCCTCGTTCAAGTGATTTATTGAACAGAACTAACAATGGGGAAGCAAGGGCAGAACATTTTTTTAATAGGTATGAAGACAACCCATCCACATCGGTTTTAGTAGAAATCTTCAGTTATCGGATTCCTTCTTCTATATCAGCGAGCGTTAGGGTTAGCGATCCAAAATTTATTGGGGAATTTATGTTCGTGTAACACACCTGATCAAAGTCAGTGCCAGCTTCAAAGTTTGACTTGAAGAAATCAGCAAAGAGATTAACAGCTTCAATAGTGGAGTGCGCTTTGGTCTCATTGAGACAGACAACAGAAGGTGTACTCGAACACGATTTTCTGGAATTGACATATCTCCAAAATGATTTCGAGTTTTGCTTTATATCCGATTCGAAATTACGAGTATAACTACGCTTCAAGTCCCTGTTCATGGATTTAAATTTACTTGAATAAAACAGAAATTTGTCTTTATATATAACAGATTTGGACAATTTAAACTTCTTGAAATATTTGTTTCTTAAATTCTTAACTTTTAACAATCGTTTTGTATACCAAGGTATTTTATATCTGGGTTTCTTAAGGATTGGGATATGCTTAACGCAGATCTCACCTAAATTATATTTAAAGATTTCAAAGCAGTTGGCAACATCAACGTTGGAAAATATTGAATTCCAATCAATGTCATAAACTGCAAGGTTAACCATATCGGCATCCATTCGACTGAAGCAGAAATTAGTAACTTGTTCATCATAATGAACCGAATTAAACTCATAGAATTCGACATTTAATACGAATGGTATATGATGAATACCAGGAGTAGATAAAGGATCAAGGCATTCAAATAAAGAAAAATGTACATTATCGTTGACAAAATTAAGTCTAAAATGCGAGAAAGCCGATTTCGAAAACCATTTATCTGAGAAAGGCCGCAACTGGATAAGTTATCAACCAAGTATGATTCAGATATACTATTTACGTTATTTGCATATAGCTCATTACTATCATCAATATAAGACCAAACAATATTTCCCAAATTGAAGTCACCAATGACACAGATACTATCATTATTATGACTAGATGCTACTGCTAAAATATTGTCCACATGTGCTCGGTATAGCATATCGTTGCTTGTCGGAGGTATATAAGAAGCGCAGATTAAAATATTTGAAACGCCTTTTACTGCCACGCAGAGCTGATCCAATAATGTATCATCATTCTTTAATGTCACGAGTGACGAGCGATATTTCCGATTAACTGCTATAAGAACACCTCCGCCTCTACTGTGACCAGTTTTAATATAATCACGGCCTTTTCGAAACACATTGTATAAATTCGAATGGAAATATTCATTATCAAAGAAACTCTCGTTTAGCCACGTCTCAACAAGAACAAAAATATCATAGTCCAGGTGCGAGCTCAAGGCATAAAGCAGCTTAGATTTGGTTCTCAACCCAGAAACATTTTGATAATATATTTTTATTTTTTTGGCAGGATTGTTATTAACGGAACTGGTTATCGTTGTTGTGTTGATACACCTTCTTGGTGAAAAAAACGAAACGGACGAATTTTCACAAATTCAGGCCATATAGCTGGATTAAGCACCTTATCAAATGAACATTCCGAAACACCCAACTTGATATTGACTTTGGTTAAGCTATCTATGGGAATGTCTTTCTTTACCAATGTATGACATATCAATAAATTGGGTTCAATTTTAGCATGACTTGAAACATACGATAATATATCAGATTACTTAATAGTAGGCGAAAATTACGAAATATGCAGAAACTTGAAAACTGGAACTACTTTTAACTCGCTGGTATTACAATTACCAATAACAACGGCCTTACTTAATTTGCTTCGAGTACTTTTTGCTTGAATTTCCCGCTGGGTTACTTGGCGCACTGTGGATGTTGGTACATTTACCGAAGCAACAGCAGATTTAGCAACAGATGCAAATGTAGGCGTAGCAGAGGCTTGCGACGCAGCATGAGGTGTCACTGCTAGCTTACGCTTAACATTTTTAGTGCCTGCAGCATTACGCACTTTAGATTGGGACGTTGACGTCATTTCACTATCATTAGGTACATCATTGACAGAAGGGGAAGGCAAAATAGTAACGTCATCATTTGTGCTCATTTGAGGTTCTGACTCATTTGCAATTAAGTTTTCCTTTATTTTTGAATTTATTGGCTTTAAACTCTCAGCATTCGCAGCAATAATTTCAGCGGTTGTAGGCTGCTTTGGTAGGTTAATAGCAAATTTAGCAACAATGCTACTAAGATTTTTAACCTCAATAGTTAGTGTTGAGAGAGCGGAATCTTTAGCATCAACCTGAGAGCGCAAAGAGCGAACTTCGGCAATAAGATCATCAGATTTCAGCCGTAGATTTTTGTTGTCTTCGTGCAATGCATTTACACGTAACAGAATGTGTTCATTCTCTTGCCTTTCTTTACTAAGCTCATTAGCAAGAAAAGCAATTTGATGCTTCGGATTATGCACATCTTCACTGACATCAGATATATTATTTTATTTTAAGCGGCAGAGTTGACAGGGGCTGCGGACGAATAGATGAGCGCCTCTCAGCTGAGCAGGATTTGCAGAAAAAAGGCTTTCCTGAAGTGAGCAGAAAATCCAAGTCACTCTGAAGCAAACCTACACATTCAAGGTCAAAAAACTCTTTATATCCATTGCACTGCACTTTTGGATTCTCACGATTCACTTTTTGACCGCAGTTGCACGGCATATTAAGTATTATCACTCTCTGATTTATGTTTGTGTTAATGTATGTTCTTTGTGCAGAAATTATGATTTGATTGGTATCATTTAATTTATCCAACCTTGACTCTAATAGTATTGCACTTTGTCTTTTTTTATTATTTCTTAAATTTTACCCAAGAGAAAATACGAAAAAAAAGACTAGAGTCATTTTTATTTTATTTTTAAACTCATAAAGTGTACAAAACACAGAGCGATTAGTAAAACACGTCCGAACAAGATGAGCAATACTCGCCATTAGTTGTAGGACAAGATGCATTAAATACGACTCTGACTTGTGTCGTTGTACTTCCCTCCTTTATAACAGCATGGTGAGGTAGGAAGTAACAGTTATTTGAGTCTGGCGAAATATTGCCTATTTGTTTCATGTGCCCTAAGGTTTCATATTCGGATACAAGTCTATTGTTTTCCGTTTGAAGGACTGGGTTTTTCGCAAGTCGTGTCTCATTGCGATAGAATTGAGAGCACGCACTTCTTAATGAGGGGCCTAAGTTAAACTCTTTCCTAAAGAGTAAGGAGACTATGTATTTGCCAGCGTTGTTCCGAACTCTTGTGGATTTGTATAGCTCGCAGTAAATAAGTGTCATATTTATTGATGCTCCACTTCTTTGGAATTTCCTCTATCTCCCAGAAATCCGCCAGTTGTTTGTCTAAAATGACCTCGTTAAAATATGAAACTAGGGTCTTATTTGTATCAACCGCATCTGTCCGGCCTGTCAAAATCCAGCCGAACACCGTTTCCTGTGCTATTAATGTGTTTAGCACATCTTTCCTAATGCCGCCTAACATAATTTGGGGGTATATGTCTCCGCCCAGAATTAGATCGACTGGCTCAATGACAAAGAATAGTTTGTGTCAGTCAGTACTAAGTCAGGGAATGCTTGCCTTGTCATTGCGTTTTTTGGCAAGTTGGAAGATTCCCTGTCAATTGTGGTAAAACCAGCATGATCGTATTGATCTCGACTAATGGGTCGGTTGGTGACCGCAGTTGTATGTTGCACGCTTCTTTTACTTGTGCAGACATTGTATTATTGTTGCCCGAAACTTGGGCATGCAGGTGTTTGGATGGCAGATTAATTCTGCGCTTTAGTTTCTTGGTAATGAATGAACATTCAGACCCGAGTCTATTAGGGCTCTCGCTGAATAGTCAACACCATTAAAATGAATATTAACCTGAGCTGTCCCTAGTAATACCCCTTTATTTGTATTAGCAAAACATGAGTTCACATTATTAATCGGAGCATTTTCGCTTTAAGCATTGCGTCGTATTTGAGCTTCCCTTGAGGTAGATGCTCCGATAGTGTCTGAAGTATTTGTTGGTTTTGGCTGATTCGAAATATGAAGCAGCGTATGATGTCTTAAATGACATGTGGCACAGTTCATTTGACTGGTGCACTTTGTTGCCGAATGGCCAGCAGAAAGGCAGTTTATACATCCACGGCTGCTCTTAATTTGTTCAAACCGTTTATTGGGTGTTAAACGCAAGAACTTTTCACACTTTGAAATTCGATGTGCAGGACTTTTGCACATCAGGCACGTAGGTTTGGCTACACTTGCACTTGCCTGATAGGACCCTAATTTTTTAGCAGATGTATCTGTTGTCGAACGAGATAATTTTGGCTTTGAGGTTTTGGAAACTGTATCCCCTTTCAGATCAGTCACGATTTCGCCAGCGATATTCCCTGTCTCCTGAGCTTTCTTCTTTCATTTCAGCTTTCTCAAGTTTTTCTCATCGCTATGGTGGAATGGTCCAGAGTGGCTTTCCCGACCCCCCGAGGACTGGCTAACACCAACGGCCAGAAATATTGTTGATACTAACGGACGATTAGTAAACACCGACATGACCTACAATGAGTATCATCCCATCATTCTTCTCGAAAAGGCTCGATTTACTGCCCTCTATATAAGGTTTCTACCCGAGAGCTTCCTCCGTGCGGGCCTCCGCCTCCTGCAACAAGCTAGGAGGCAGGAATTCTATACTTCCTGACTCAAACCTCTGCTGAAAAAATGCATTTTCCAATGTAAAGTCTGCACCACCCACAAGCGACAAACGCAATCCCAAATAATGGCAGCTTTACCCCCCGAACGATGTACATTCGCGCCCCCTTCATTACTACTGGCGTAGACTTCGCCGGCCCGTTTCAAATAAAAGCTTCGATGCTCCGATCTGCAACCCTCGTAAAAGGCTATGTGGCCGTTTTCATTTGTTTCACCACCAAGGCGATCCATCTGGAATTGTGTTCACCAGAATCTCACCAGTAAGGCTTTTCTCGCTGCCTTCGCCCGGTTTATAGGCCATCGAGGGTACCCGAAAGAAATGATGAGCGACAACGGCACAACATTCATTGGTGCTAAGCGAGCTACCGAAGTAGAGTTCGTCACCTTCCTCAACGAAGTCTCGACAGATATTGTCCAAAAGTACGCGCCACAAGGCATCGAGTGGAAATGTATACCCCCCGGCGCACCTCACATGGGCGGATTATTGGAATCTGTCGTCAAAAGCTTTAAAACCCATTTTAAAAAGGTCGCCGGAACACACAGCTTCACCTTTGAAGAATTCTCGACTTTACTAATTCGTATAGAGGCCGTACTCAATTCTCATCCCATCTCCCCGCTTTCTCAGGACCCAGCGGATCTCACCGCCCTCACACCTGGCCACTTTCTCCGAGGCGAACTATGAACACCGAACTATGAACACCTCTTTATGATCAACCGTTGGGAACGGTTGAAAGTTTTACATCAACAATTCAGCAAGCGCTGGAAGAATGACTATCTCATGGAGTTGCACAAGCGTTATCGATGGCAAACCGCTCAACCTCCTCCTAAGATCGGCGATCTAGTCGTCATTAAGGAAGACAACTTACCCTCCCACCGAATGGCGTCTAGGTAGAGTGAAGAGCACTCACCCTGGCAAAGACGGACACGTGCGAGTAGTCTACGTACGCACTCAAAACGGTGTTCTCACCAGGCCGCTAACAAAATTGTGCTTCCTGCCACCACCGGAGCCCCACTCAGATCCCCATGATTCCCTATCATCTGCCGAACCAACTACAGTCCACTAAGCTTAACTATCGACACCATCTTAGAACACAACTGAATCATCCAGTGTCTCTCGCAGGCATTCCCTAAGTCGAAGCGTCTTCTCAGGCGTAAAACTAACATACATCTATATGCTCTCTTTCGACAGATGGGTCGTCAGCGGCCTCCAGTTCCAACACCACAACGCTCGTTGTCATCGTAAGTGGTTGCGCCCGCGGCCCGCTCGCAACGTAACGAGGTAGCGCCAGATTATCGAAAGTGCCGATTGTGCATGCGGCATCACGCCCTCCTGGGGTGCCCTGTCTACTCAACTATGCAGCCGCATCGCAAAGGCACATCAGTATTGTCTCAATTGTTTGGCACTGTCCCACCGCACCAACGAGTGCACCTCCACCGAACGCTGTCGGGTCTGCGGGCATCCTCATTATACACTGCTACACCGGGAAACCGGAGGCCGCCAGCAGCCGTACGTCGTACCATCAAAACGGGCAGCTCGTTCGCAACCACGTCATCCGGAGTAGCGCTGTTACCATGCCGCCGTTCAACATCGCACTGCTCGTCTTCGTCAACAGTCTAATGGGCGCGCACAACCCAAGCATCCAAACCCGCGACCTAGCGTAGGAGGCCGTACCATCCGGTGTACCGCAAGCAGTTCTCGCACCGCCACGTACAACAGCAAAGTGGGAAAACTCCCCATTAAGGAAGCAGTTAGGGCGTTGACCGAGCTGCAACATACTTTAGGTGCTTAGTACGCCTAGGCGGGCCAGGATGTTTACGCGGCATAGGCTTCCACCCGCCCCATCTCCCCCTTTCACATACGTATATCTATGAATTTATTTTTAACCCGTATCTTGTATTATATTCGATTATTTAATTGTATTATATCGAATTATCCCCTAAAATCAATGCATTGTATTTAACTTTAAATTTCCCATTGGGACTCCTCACGGAAGTGTGGCAACCTCCACCACGCAATTCCACCAATTGTCAAAAAACCACCACCTTTTGGTCATCGAAAAATTTATTATTATTATTGTAGTCATCTTGAAATAAAGTCAGCATCGTATGCTTTCAGCTTGCCATTATGACAAAAAGGAATCGCGAGTGTTTACATAGATCATCCTCGAGATTGTGCTCCGCCCTTTCCATTGTAAAATTTTGCGATACATAAATTGTTTATTTCTGATAAGTTTGTTTAGCTTAAAGCATTAAAATAGTAAACTATCATATTGTGAAAATTCGCTGTCGTTTTATTATTGCGTAAAAGTGCCTTCAAAGTACCCAGCTATTCGCACGAAATTCAGGGAAGTATCTTGTGGTGATCTATAGATCCAGGTCACTTTATTTTGGGGCTTATTTCAACTGCAAGAATACGAGCCTAAGCGGAATTCCTTCGACTGAGAGTCATACGCAGATTTCATACACAATTCCTTTGCACAAAATATTAGCTTCTCTTCGTTCGCGTGGAAAGCCGCAATATTCAGCCTGTCCTTTGCAGCAACGCCAGTGGGAATATTAAATGTAATATAAACTATTCAAGTCGTTCGGAAGCTGTACGTCGGGTTTTCACGAAGTGTCTGCTGGCTTGAGACTTAACCTAGCAAACACTCACTTTTCTCGGAACCGGACGCAGCTATAAATTTTTTTTTGCGGTAATAAATTGCCAATATGTGTAATATTAACTATTCAAGTCATTCGGAAGTTGTACCTCGTGTTTTCACGAAGTGTCTGCTTGCTAGAATCTTAACCTAGCAGACACTCACTTTTCTCGGAACCGGACTAAGCTATACATTTTTTTGAGGTAATAAATTGCCAATAAAAGTAATATTAACTATTCAAGTCGTTCCGAGGTTGCACGTCGGGTTTTCACGAAGTATCTGCTGGCTTAAGTATCACTTTTCTCGGAACCAGACGTAGCTATAAATTTTGTTTTCGGTAATAAATTGCCAGTAAGTGTAATATAAACTATTCAAGTCGTTAGGAAGCTGTACGTCGTGTTTTCACGAAGAGTCTGTTTGCTTGAGCTTAACCTAGCAGACACTCACTTTTCTCGGAACCGGACACAGCTATACATTTTTTTTCGGTATTAGATTGCCAATAAATTTAATATTAACTATTCAAGTCGTTCGGAAGCTGTACGTCGTGTTTTCACGAGTTGTGTCTGATGGCTTAAATATCACTTTTCTTGGAACCAGACGCCGCTATAAATTTTGTTTGCGGTAATAACTTGCCAATAAATGTAATACATATAAACTATTCAAGTCGTTCGGAAGCTGTATGTCGTGTTTTCACGACGTGTCTTCTGGCTTAAATATAACTTTTCTCGGAACCCGACGCAGCTATAAATTTTTTTGCAGTAATAAATTGCAAATGGATGCAATATTTACTATTCAAGTCGTTCGGAAGCTGTGCGTCGTGTTTTTACGAAGTGTCTGATGGCTTAAATGTCACTTTTCTTGGAACCAGACGCAGCTATACATTTTGTTTGCGGTAATAAATTGCAAATAGATGTAATATTAACTATTCAAGTCGTTCGGAAGCTGTAAGTCGTGTTTTCACGAAGTGTCTGCTGGCTTGGGACTGAAGCTAGCAGACACTCACTTTTCTCGGAACCGGACTAAGCTATACATTTTTTTGAGGTAATAAATTGCCAATAAAAGTAATATTAACTATTCAAGTCGTTCTGAGGTTGCACGTCGGGTTTTCACGAAGTATCTGCTGGCTTAAGTATCACTTTTCTCGGAACCAGACGTAGCTATAAATTTTGTGTTCGGTAATAAATTGCCAGTAAGTGTAATATAAACTATTCAAGTCGTTCGGAAGATGTACGTCGGGTTTTCACGAAGCGTCTGCTGGCTTGAGATTTAACCTAGCAGACACTCACTTTTCTCGGAACCCGACGCAGCTATAAATTTGTTTGCGGTATTAAATTGGCAATAAATGTAGTATTAACTATTCAAGTCGTTCGGAAGCTGTATATCGTGTTTTCACGAAGTGTCTGCTGGCTTGGGACTTAAGCTACTTTTCTCGAAACCGGGCGCAGCTCTAACTTTTTTTTGCGGTATTAAATTGCCAATAAATGTAATATTAATTACTCAATTCGTTCGGAGGCTGTACGTCTTGTTTTCACGAAGTGTCTGCTGCCTTCAGACTTAAGCTAGCAGGCACTCACTTTTCTCGGAACCCGACGCAGCTATAAATTTTTTTGCAGTAATAAATTGCCAGTAAATGTAATATTAACTATTCAAGTCATTCGGAAGCTGTACGTCGTGTTTTCACGAAGTGTCTGATGGCTTAAATATCACTTTTCTTGGAACCAGACGCAGCTATAAATTTTGTTTGCGGTAATAAATTTCCAATAAATGCAATATAAACTATTCAACTCATTCGGAAGCTTTACGTCGTGTTTTCACGAAGTGTCTGCTGGCTTGAGACTTGAGCTAACAGACACTCACTTTTCTCGGAACACGACGAAGCTGGCGGTGATAAATTGCCAATACATGTAATATTACTTATTCAAGTCGTTCGGAAGCTGTACGTCGTGTTTCCACGAAGTGTCTGACACTCACTTTTCTCGGAACCCGACACAGCTATACATTTTTTTGCGGTAATAAATTGCCAGTAAATGTAATATTAACTATTCAACTCGTTCGGAAGCTGTACGTTGTGTTTGCACGAAGTGTCTGATGGCTTAAATGTCACTTTTCTTGGAACCAGACGCAGCTATGAATTTTGTTTGCGGTAATAAATTGCCAATAAATGCAATATATACTATTCAAGTCGTTCGGAAGCTTTATGTCGTGTTTTCACGAAGTGTCTGCTGGCTTGACTCTTAAGCTAGCAGACACTCACTTTTCTCGGAACACGACGAAGCTATACATTTTTTGGCGGTGATAAATTGCCAATACATGTAATATTACCTATTCAAGTCGTTCGGAAGCTGTACGTCGTGTTTCCACGAAGTTTCTGCTGGCTTGTGACTTAACCTAGCAGAAACTGAATTTTCTAGGAACCGGACGCAGCTATAAATTTTTTTGCGTTAGTAAATTGCCGATAAATGTCAAATTAACTATTCATGTAGTTGGGAAGCTGTACGTCGTGTTTTCACGAAGTGTCTGCTGGTTTGAGACTTAAGCTAGCCGACACTTAATTGTCTCGGAACCGGACGCAGCTATAAATTTGTTTGCGTTAGTAAATTGCCGATAAATGTCAAATTAACTATTCATGTAGTTGGGAAGCTGTACGTCGTGTTTTCACGAAGTGTCTGCTGGTTTGAGACTTAAGCTAGCCGACACTCAATTGTCTCGGAACCGGAAGCAGTTATATATATCTTTTTTGTGCGGTAAAAAATTGCCAATACATGTAATATTAACTATTCAAGTCGATAGGAAGGTGTACGTCGTGTTTTCACGACGTGTCTTCTGGCTTAAATATCACTTTTCTCGGAACCAGACGCAGTTATAAATTTTGTTTGCGGTAGTAAATTGCCAATAAATGCAATATAAACTTGTCAAATCGTTCGGAAGCTGTACGTTGGGTTTTCACGAAGTGTCTGCTCGCTTGAGACTTAACCTAGCAGACGCTCACTTTTCTTGCAACCGGACACAGCTATATATATTTTTTGCGGTAATAAATTGCCAATAAATGTAATATAAACTATTCAAGTCGTTCGGAAGCTACGTCGGGTTAGCACGAAATGTCTGCTGACTTGGGACTTGGAACCCGTCGCAGCTATAAATTTTTTTCCGGTAATAAATTGCCAATAAATATAATAAAAATTATTCAAGTCGTTCGGAAGCTGTACGTCGTGATTTCGCGAAGTGTCTGCTGTCGTGAGACTTAACCTAGCAGACACTCACTTTTCTTGCAACCGGACACAGCTATATATATTTTTTGCGGTAATAAATTGCCAATAAATGTAATATAAACTATTCAAGTCGTTCGGAAGCTTCGTCGAGTTATCACGAAATGTCTGCTGACTTGGGACTTGGAACCCGTCGCAGCTATGAATTTTGTTTGCGGTAATAAATTGCCAATAAATGCAATATATACTATTCAAGTCGTTCGGAAGCTTTATGTCGTGTTTTCACGAAGTTTCTGCTGGCTTGAGACTTAACCTAGCAAACGCTCACTTTTCTTGGAACCGGACACAGGTATATATATTTTTGCGGTAATAAATTGTCAATAGATGTAATATAAACTATTCAAGTCGTTCGGAAGCTTCGTCGAGTTATCACGAAATGTCTGCTGACTTGGGACTTGGAACCCGTCGCAGCTATGAATTTTGTTTGCGGTAATAAATTGCCAATAAATGCAATATATACTATTCAAGTCGTTCGGAAGCTTTATGTCGTGTTTTCACGAAGTGAATATACATTTTTTTGGCGGTGATAAATTGCCAATACATGTAATATTACCTATTCAAGTCGTTCGGAATCTGCACGTCGTGATTTCACGAAGTGTCTGCTGTCGTGAGACTTAACCTAGCAGACACTCACTTTTCTCGAAACCGGACGCAGCTATAACTTTTTTTTGCGGTACTAAATTCCCAATAAATGTAATATAAACTATTCAAGTCGTTCGGAAGATGTACGTCGGGTTTTCACGAAGCATCTGCTGGCTTGAGATTTAACCTAGCAGACACTCACTTTTCTCGGAACCCGACACAGCGATAAATTTGTTTGCGGTATTAAATTGGCAATAAATGTAGTCGGAAGCTGTATGTCGTGTTTTCACGAAGTGTCTGCTGGCTTGGGACTTAAACTACTTTTCTCGAAACCGGGCGCAGCTATAACTTTTTTTTGCGGTATTAAATTGCCAATAAATGTAATATTAATTATTCAATTCGTTCGGAGGCTGTACGTCTTGTTTTCACGAAGTGTCTGCTGCCTTCAGACTTAAGCTAGCAGGCACTCACTTTTCTCGGAACCCGACGCAGCTATAAATTTTTTTGCAGTAATAAATTGCCATTAAATGTAATATTAACTATTCAAGTCATTCGGAAGCTGTACGTCGTGTTTTCACGAAGTGTCTGATGGCTTAAATATCACTTTTCTTGGAACCAGACGCAGCTATAAATTTTGTTTGCGGTAATAAATTTCCAATAAATGCAATATAGACTATTCACCTCATTCGGAAGATTTACGTCGTGTTTTCACGAAGTGTCTGCTGGCTTGAGACTTGAGCTAACTGACACTCACTTTTCTCGGAACACGACGAAGCTGGCGGTGATAAATTGCCAATACATGTAATATTACTTATTCAAGTCTTTCGGAAGCTGTACGTCGTGTTTCCGCCAAGTGTCTGACACTCGTACAAAGTTTCATACAAGTAAAAACTTTCATACAAGTACAAACTGTACGCAGCTATACATTTTTTTGCAGTAATAAATTGACAGTAAATGTAATATTAACTATTCAACTCGTTCGGAAGCTGTACGCTGTGTTTTCACGAAGTGTCTGATGGATTAAATGTCACTAATGTCACTTTTCTTGGAACCAGACGCAGCTATGAATTTTGTTTGCGGTAATAAATTGCCAATAAATGCAATATATACTATTCAAGTCGTTCGGATGCTTTATGTCGTGTTTTCACGAAGTGTCTGCTGGCTTGACACTTAAGCTAGCAGACACTCACTTTTCTCGGAACACGACGAAACTATACATTTTTTGGCGGTGATAAATTGCCAATACATGTAATATTACCTATTCAAGTCATTCGGAAGCTGTACGTCGTGTTTCCACGAAGTGTCTGCTGGCTTGTGACTTAACCTAGCAGACACTGAATTTTCTAGGAACCGGACGCAGCTATAAATTTTTTTGCGTTAGTAAATTGCCGATAAATGTCAAATTAACTATTCATGTAGTTGGGAAGCTGTACGTCGTGTTTTCACGAAGTGTCTGCTGGTTTGAGACTTAAGCTAGCCGACACTCAATTGTCTCGGAACCGGAAGCAGTTATATATATCTTTTTTGTGCGGTAACAAATTGCCAATACATTTAATATTAACTATTCAAGTCCATAGGAAGGTGTACGTCGTGCTTTCACGACGTGTCTGCTGGCTTAAATATCACTTTTCTCGGAACCAGTGGCAGCTATAAATTTTGTTTGTGGTAGTAAATTGCCAATAAATGCAATATAAACTTGTCAAATCGTTCGGAAGCTGTACGTTTGGGTTTTCACGAAGTGTCTGCTCGCTTGAGACTTAACCTAGCAGACGCTCACTTTTCTTGGAACCGGACACAGCTATATATATTTTTGCGGTAATAAATTGCCAATAAATGTAATATAAACTATTCAAGTCGTTCGGAAGCTTCGTCGAGTTATCACGAAATGTCTGCTGACTTGGGACTTGGAACCCGTCGCAGATATAAATTTTTTTCCGGTAATAAATTGCCAATAAATGTAATAAAAATTATTCAAGTCGTTCGGAAGCTGTACGTCGTGATTTCACGAAGTGTCTGCTGTCGTGAGACTTAACCTAGTAGACACTCACTTTTCTCGAAACCGGATGCAGCTATAACTTTTTTTTGCGGTATTAAATTGCCAATAAATGTAATATAAACTATTCAAGTCGTTCGGAAGATGTACGTCGGGGTTTCACGAAGCGTCTGCTGGCTTGAGATTTAACCTAGCAGACACTCACTTTTCTCGGAACCCGACGCAGCTATAAATTTGTTTGCGGTATTAAATTGGCAATAAATGTAGTATTAACTATTCAAGTCGTTAGGAAGCTGTATGTCGTGTTTTCACGAAGTGTCTGCTGGCTTGGGACTTAAGCTACTTTTCTCGAAACCGGGCGCAGCTATAACTTTTTTTTGCGCTATTAAATTGCCAATAAATGTAATATTAATTATTCAATTCGTTCGGAGGCTGTACGTCTTGTTTTCACGAAGTGTCTGCTGCCTTCAGACTTAAGCTAGCAGGCACTCACTTTTCTCGGAACCCGACGCAGCTATAAATTTTTTTGCAGTAATAAATTGCCACTAAATGTAATATTAACTATTCAAGTCATTCGGAAGCTGTACGTCGTGTTTTCACGAAGTGTCTGATGGCTTAAATATCACTTTTCTTGGAACCAGACGCAGCTATAAATTTTGTTTGCGGTAATAAATGAGACTTAAGCTAGCAGACACTCACTTTTCTCGGAACACGACGAAGCTATACATTTTTTTGGCGGTGATAAATTGCCAATACATGTAATATTACCTATTCAAGTCGTTCGGAAGCTGTACGTCGTGTTTCCACGAAGTGTCTGCTGGCTTGTGACTTAACCTAGCAGACACTGAATTTTCTAGGAACCGGACGCAGCTATAAATTTTTTTGCGTTAGTAAATTGCCGATAAATGTCAAATTAACATTTCATGTAGTTGGGAAGCTGTACGTCGTGTTTTCAAGAAGTGTCTGCTGGTTTTAGACTTAAGCTAGCCGACACTCAATTGTCTCGGAACCGGAAGCAGTTATATATATCTTTTGTGTGCGGTTACAAATTGCCAATACATGTAATTTAACTATTCAAGTCGATATGAAGGCGTACGTCGTGCTTTCACGACGTGTCTGCTGGCTTAAATATCACTTTTCTCGGAACCAGACGCAGCTATAAATTTTGTTTGCGGTAGTAAATTGCCAATAAATGCAATATAAACTTGCCAAATCGTTCGGAAGATGTACGTTGGGTTTTCACGAAGTGTCTGCTCGCTTGAGACTTAACCTAGCAGACGCTCACTTTTCTTGGAACCGGACACAGCTATATATATTTTTTGCGGTAATAAATTGCCAATAAATGTAATATAAACTATTCAAGTCGTTCGGGAGCTTCGTCGAGTTATCACGAAATGTCTGCTGACTTGGGACTTGGAACCCGTCGCAGCTATACATTTTTTTCCGGTAATAAATTGCCAATAAATGTAATAAAAATTATTCAAGTCGTTCGGAAGCTGTACGTCGTGATTTCACGAAGTGTCTGCTGTCGTGAGACTTAACCTAGCAGACACTCACTTTTCTCGAAACCGGACGCAGCTATAACTTTTTTTGCGGTATTAAATTGCCAATAAATGTAATATAAACTATTCAAGTCGTTCGGAAGATGTACGTCGGGTTTTCACGAAGCGTCTGCTGGCTTGAGATTTAACCTAGCAGACACTCACTTTTCTCAGAACCCGACGCAGCTATAGATTTGTTTGCGGTATTAAATTGGCAATAAATGTAGTATTAACTATTCAAGTCGTTCGGAAGCTGTATGTCGTGTTTTCACGAAGTGTCTGCTGGCTTGGGACTTAAGCTACTTTTCTCGAAACCGGGCGCAGCTATAACTTTTTTTTGCGGTATTAAATTGCCAATAAATGTAATATTAATTATTCAATTCGTTCGGAGGCTGTACGTCTTGTTTTCACGAAGTGTCTGCTGCCTTCAGACTTAAGCTAGCAGGCACTCACCTTTCTGGGATCCCGACGCAGCTATAAATTTTTTTGCAGTAATAAATTGCCAGTAAATGTAATATTAACTATTCAAGTCATTCGGAAGCTGTACGTCGTGTTTTCACGAAGTGTCTGATGGCTTAAATATCACTTTTCTTGGAACCAGACGCAGCTATAAATTTTGTTTGCGGTAATAAATTTCCAATAAATGCAATATAAACTATTCAACTCATTCGGAAGCTTTACGTCGTGTTTTCACGAAGTGTCTGCTGGCTTGAGACTTGAGCTAACAGACACTCACTTTTCTCGGAACACGACGAAGCTGGCGGTGATAAATTGCCAATACATGTAATATTACTTATTCAAGTCGTTCGGAAGCTGTACGTCGTGTTTCCACGAAGTGTCTGACACTCACTTTTCTCGGAACCCGACGCAGCTATACATTTTTTTGCAGTAATAAATTGCCAGTAAATGTAATATTAACTATTCAACTCGTTCGGAAGCTGTACGTTGTGTTTTCACGAAGTGTCTGATGGTTTAAATGTCACTTTTCTTGGAACCAGACGCAGCTATGAATTTTGTTTGCGGTAATAAATCGCCAATAAATGCAATATATACTATTCAAGTCGTTCGGATGCTTTATGTCGTGTTTTCACGAAGTGTCTGCTGGCTTGAGACTTAAGCTAGCAGACACTCACTTTTCTCGGAACACGACGAAGCTATACATTTTTTGGCGGTGATAAATTGCCAATACATGTAATATTTCCTATTCAAGTCGTTCGGAAGCTGTACGTCGTGTTTCCACGAAGTGTCTGCTGGCTTGTGACTTAACCTAGCAGACACTGAATTTTCTAGGAACCGGACGCAGCTATAAATTTTTGGCGTTAGTAAATTGCCGATAAATGTCAAATTAACTATTCATGTAGTTGGGAAGCTGTACGTCGTGTTTTCACGAAGTGTCTGCTGGTTTGAGACTTAAGCTAGCCGACACTCAATTGTCTCGGAACCGGAAGCAGTTATATATATCTTTTTTGTGCGGTAACAAATTGCCAATACATGTAATATTAACTATTCAAGTCCATAGGAAGGTGTACGTCGTGCTTTCACGACGTGTCTGCTGGCTTAAATATCACTTTTCTCGAGACCAGACGCAGCTATAAATTTTGTTTGTGGTAGTAAATTGCCAATAAATGCAATATAAACTTGTCAAATCGTTCGGAAGCTGTACGTTTGGGTTTTCACGAAGTGTCTGCTCGCTTGAGACTTAACCTAGCAAACGCTCACTTTTCTTGGAACCGGACACAGCTATATATATTTTTGCGGTAATAAATTGCCAATAAATGTAATATAATCTATTCAAGTCGTTCGGAAGCTTCGTCGAGTTATCACGAAATGTCTGCTGATTTGGGACTTGGAACCCGTCGCAGCTATAAATTTTTTTCCGGTAATAAATTGCCAATAAATGTAATAAAAATTATTCAAGTCGTTCGGAAGCTGTACGTCGTGATTGCACGAAGTGTCTGCTGCCTTCAGACTTAAGCTAGCAGGCACTCACTTTTCTCGGAACCCGACGCAGCTATAAATTTTTTTGCAGTAATAAATTGCCAGTAAATGTAATTTAACTATTCAAGTCATTCGGAAGCTGTACGTCGTGTTTTCACGAAGTGTCTGATGGCTTAAATATCACTTTTCTTGGAACCAGACGCAGCTATAAATTTTGTTTGCGGTAATAAATTTCCAATAAATGCCATATAAACTATTCAACTCATTCGGAAGCTTTACGTCGTGTTTTCACGAAGTGTCTGCTGGCTTGACACTTGAGCTAACAGACACTCACTTTTCTCGGAACACGACGAAGCTGGCGGTGATAAATTGCCAATACATGTAATATTAGTTATTCAAGTCGTTCGGAAGCTGTACGTCGTGTTTCCACGAAGTGTCTGACACTCACTTTTCTCGGAACCCGACACAGCTATACATTTTTTTGCAGTAATAAATTGCCAGTAAATGTAATATTAACTATTCAACTCGTTCGGAAGCTGTACGTTGTGTTTGCACGAAGTGTCTGATGGCTTAAATGTCACTTTTCTTGGAACCAGACGCCGCTATGAATTTTGTTTGCGGTAATAAATTGCCAATAAATGCAATATATACTATTCAAGTCGTTCGGAAGCTTTATGTCGTGTTTTCACGAAGTGTCTGCTGGCTTGACTCTTAAGCTAGCAGACACTCACTTTTCTCGGAACACGACGAAGCTATACATTTTTTGGCGGTGATAAATTGCCAATACATGTAATATTACCTATTCAAGTCGTTCGGAAGCTGTACGTCGTGTTTCCACGAAGTGTCTGCTGGCTTGTGACTTAACCTAGCAGAAACTGAATTTTCTAGGAACCGGACGCAGCTATAAATTTTTTTGCGTTAGTAAATTGCCGATAAATGTAAAATTAACTATTCATGTAGTTGGGAAGCTGCACGTCGTGTTTTCACGAAGTGTCTGCTGGTTTGAGACTTAAGCTAGCCGACACTCAATTGTCTCGGAACCGGACGCAGCTATAAATTTGTTTGCGTTAGTAAATTGCCGATAAATGTCAAATTAACTATTCATGTAGTTGGGAAGCTGTACGTCGTGTTTTCACGAAGTGTCTGCTGGTTTGAGACTTAAGCTAGCCGACACTCAATTGTCTCGGAACCGGAAGCAGTTATATATATCTTTTTTGTGCGGTAAAAAATTGCCAATACATGTAATATTAACTATTCAAGTCGATAGGAAGGTGTACGTCGTGTTTTCACGACGTGTCTGCTGGCTTAAATATCACTTTTCTCGGAACCAGACGCAGTTATAAATTTTGTTTGCGGTAGTAAATTGCCAATAAATGCAATATAAACTTGTCAAATCGTTCGGAAGCTGTACGTTTGGGTTTTCACGAAGTGTCTGCTCGCTTGAGACTTAACCTAGCAGACGCTCACTTTTCTTGGAACCGGACACAGCTATATATATTTTTGCGGTAATAAATTGCCAATAAATGTAATATAAACTATTCAAGTCGTTCGGAAGCTTCGTCGAGTTATCACGAAATGTCTGCTGACTTAGGACTTGGAACCCGTCGCAGCTATGAATTTTGCTTGCGGTAATAAATTGCCAATAAATGCAATATATACTATTCAAGTCGTTCGGAAGCTTTATGTCGTGTTTTCACGAAGTGTCTGCTGGCTTGGGACTTAAACTACTTTTCTCGAAACCGGGCGCAGCTATAACTTTTTTTTGCGGTATTAAATTGCCAATAAATGTAATATAAACTATTCAAGTCGTTCGGAAGATGTACGTCGGGTTTTCACGAAGCGTCTGCTGGCTTGAGATTTAACCTAGCAGACACTCACTTTTCTCGGAACCCGACGCAGCTATAAATTTGTTTGCGGTATTAAATTGGCAATAAATGTAGTATTAACTATTCAAGTCGATATGAAGGTGTACGTCGTGCTTTCACGACGTGTCTGCTGGCTTAAATATCACTTTTCTCGGAACTAGACGCAGCTATAAATTTTGTTTGCGGTAGTAAATTGCCAATAAATGCAATATAAACTTGCCAAATCGTTCGGATGCTGTACGTTGGGTTTTCACGAAGTGTCTGCTGGCTTGAGACCTAAGCTAACAGACACTCACTTTTCTCGGAACACGACGAAGCTATACATTTTTTTGGCGGTGATAAATTGCCAATACATGTAATATTACCTATTCAAGTCGTTCGGAAGCTGCACGTCGTGATTTCACGAAGTGTCTGCTGTCGTGAGACTTAACCTAGCAGACACTCACTTTTCTCGAAACCGGACGCAGCTATAACTTTTTTTGCGGTATTAAATTGCCAATAAATGTAATATAAACTATTCAAGTCGTTCGGAAGATGTACGTCGGGTTTTCACGAAGCGTCTGCTGGCTTGAGATTTAACCTAGCAGACACTCACTTTTCTCGGAACCCGACGCAGCTATAAATTTGTTTGCGGTATTAAATTGGCAATAAATGTAGTATTAACTATTCAAGTCGTTCGGAAGCTGTATGTCGTGTTTTCACGAAGTGTCTGCTGGCTTGGGACTTAAACTACTTTTCTCGAAACCGGGCGCAGCTATAACTTTTTTTGCGGTATTAAATTGCCAATAAATGTAATATTAATTATTCAATTCGTTCGGAGGCTGTACGTCTTGTTTTCACGAAGTGTCTGCTGCCTTCAGACTTAAGCTAGCAGGCACTCACTTTTCTCGGAACCCGACGCAGCTATAAATTTTTTTGCAGTAATAAATTGCCATTAAATGTAATATTAACTATTCAAGTCATTCGGAAGCTGTACGTCGTGTTTTCACGAAGTGTCTGCTGGCTTAAATATCACTTTTCTCGGAACCAGACGCAGTTATAAATTTTGTTTGCGGTAGTAAATTGCCAATAAATGCAATATAAACTTGTCAAATCGTTCGGAAGCTGTACGTTGGGTTTTCACGAAGTGTCTGCTCGCTTGAGAACTAACCTAGCAGACGCTCACTTTTCTTGCAACCGGACACAGCTATATATATTTTTTGCGGTAATAAATTGCCAATAAATGTAATATAAACTATTCAAGTCGTTCGAAAGCTTCGTCGGGTTAGCACGAAATGTCTGCTGACTTGGGACTTGGAACCCGTCGCAGCTATAAATTTTTTTCCGGTAATAAATTGCCAATAAATATAATAAAAATTATTCAAGTCGTTCGGAAGCTGTACGTCGTGATTTCGCGAAGTGTCTGCTGTCGTGAGACTTAACCTAGCAGACACTCACTTTTCTCGAAACCGGACGCAGCTATAACTTTTTTTGCGGTATTAAATTGCCAATAAATGTAATATAAACTATTCAAGTCGTTCGGAAGCTTCGTCGAGTTATCACGAAATGTCTGCTGACTTGGGACTTGGAACCCGTCGCAGCTATGAATTTTGTTTGCGGTAATAAATTGCCAATAAATGCAATATATACTATTCAAATCGTTCGGAAGCTTTATGTCGTGTTTTCACGAAGTTTCTGCTGGCTTGAGACTTAACCTAGCAGACGCTCACTTTTCTTGGAACCGGACACAGGTATATATATTTTTGCGGTAATAAATTGTCAATAGATGTAATATAAACTATTCAAGTCGTTCGGAAGCTTCGTCGAGTTATCACGAAATGTCTCCTGACTTGGGACTTGGAACCCGTCGCAGCTATGAATTTTGTTTGCGGTAATAAATTGCCAATAAATGCAATATATACTATTCAAGTCGTTCGGAAGCTTTATGTCGTGTTTTCACGAAGTGTCTGATGGCTTAAATATCACTTTTCTTGGAACCAGACGCAGCTATAAATTTTGTTTGCGGTAATAAATTTCCAATAAATGCAATATAAACTATTCAACTCATTCGGAAGCTTTACGTCGTGTTTTCACGAAGTGTCTGCTGGCTTGAGACTTGAGCTAACAGACACTCACTTTTCTCGGAACACGACGAAGCTGGCGGTGATAAATTGCCAATACATGTAATATTACTTATTCAAGTCGTTCGGAAGCTGTACGTCGTGTTTCCACGAAGTGTCTGACACTCACTTTTCTCGGAACCCGACGCAGCTATACATTTTTTTGCAGTAATAAATTGCCAGTAAATGTAATATTAACTATCCAACTCGTTCGGAAGCTGTACGTTGTGTTTTCACGAAGTGTCTGATGGTTTAAATGTCACTTTTCTTGGAACCAGACGCAGCTATGAATTTTGTTTGCGGTAATAAATCGCCAATAAATGCAATATATACTATTCAAGTCGTTCGGATGCTTTATGTCGTGTTTTCACGAAGTGTCTGCTGGCTTGAGACTTAAGCTAGCAGACACTCACTTTTCTCGGAACACGACGAAGCTATACATTTTTTGGCGGTGATAAATTGCCAATACATGTAATATTTCCTATTCAAGTCGTTCGGAAGCTGTACGTCGTGTTTCCACGAAGTGTCTGCTGGCTTGTGACTTAACCTAGCAGACACTGAATTTTCTAGGAACCGGACGCAGCTATAAATTTTTGGCGTTAGTAAATTGCCGATAAATGTCAAATTAACTATTCATGTAGTTGGGAAGCTGTACGTCGTGTTTTCACGAAGTGTCTGCTGGTTTGAGACTTAAGCTAGCCGACACTCAATTGTCTCGGAACCGGAAGCAGTTATATATATCTTTTTTGTGCGGTAACAAATTGCCAATACATGTAATATTAACTATTCAAGTCCATAGGAAGGTGTACGTCGTGCTTTCACGACGTGTCTGCTGGCTTAAATATCACTTTTCTCGAAACCAGACGCAGCTATAAATTTTGTTTGTGGTAGTAAATTGCCAATAAATGCAATATAAACTTGTCAAATCGTTCGGAAGCTGTACGTTTGGGTTTTCACGAAGTGTCTGCTCGCTTGAGACTTAACCTAGCAGACGCTCACTTTTCTTGGAACCGGACACAGCTATATATATTTTTGCGGTAATAAATTGCCAATAAATGTAATATAATCTATTCAAGTCGTTCGGAAGCTTCGTCGAGTTATCACGAAATGTCTGCTGATTTGGGACTTGGAACCCGTCGCAGCTATAAATTTTTTTCCGGTAATAAATTGCCAATAAATGTAATAAAAATTATTCAAGTCGTTCGGAAGCTGTACGTCGTGATTGCACGAAGTGTCTGCTGCCTTCAGACTTAAGCTAGCAGGCACTCACTTTTCTCGGAACCCGACGCAGCTATAAATTTTTTTGCAGTAATAAATTGCCAGTAAATGTAATTTAACTATTCAAGTCATTCGGAAGCTGTACGTCGTGTTTTCACGAAGTGTCTGATGGCTTAAATATCACTTTTCTTGGAACCAGACGCAGCTATAAATTTTGTTTGCGGTAATAAATTTCCAATAAATGCAATATAAACTATTCAACTCATTCGGAAGCTTTACGTCGTGTTTTCACGAAGTGTCTGCTGGCTTGACACTTGAGCTAACAGACACTCACTTTTCTCGGAACACGACGAAGCTGGCGGTGATAAATTGCCAATACATGTAATATTACTTATTCAAGTCGTTCGGAAGCTGTACGTCGTGTTTCCACGAAGTGTCTGACACTCACTTTTCTCGGAACCCGACACAGCTATACATTTTTTTGCAGTAATAAATTGCCAGTAAATGTAATATTAACTATTCAACTCGTTCGGAAGCTGTACGTTGTGTTTGCACGAAGTGTCTGATGGCTTAAATGTCACTTTTCTTGGAACCAGACGCAGCTATGAATTTTGTTTGCGGTAATAAATTGCCAATAAATGCAATATATACTATTCAAGTCGTTCGGAAGCTTTATGTCGTGTTTTCACGAAGTGTCTGCTGGCTTGACTCTTAAGCTAGCAGACACTCACTTTTCTCGGAACACGACGAAGCTATACATTTTTTGGCGGTGATAAATTGCCAATACATGTAATATTACCTATTCAAGTCGTTCGGAAGCTGTACGTCGTGTTTCCACGAAGTGTCTGCTGGCTTGTGACTTAACCTAGCAGAAACTGAATTTTCTAGGAACCGGACGCAGCTATAAATTTTTTTGCGTTAGTAAATTGCCGATAAATGTAAAATTAACTATTCATGTAGTTGGGAAGCTGTACGTCGTGTTTTCACGAAGTGTCTGCTGGTTTGAGACTTAAGCTAGCCGACACTCAATTGTCTCGGAACCGGACGCAGCTATAAATTTGTTTGCGTTAGTAAATTGCCGATAAATGTCAAATTAACTATTCATGTAGTTGGGAAGCTGTACGTCGTGTTTTCACGAAGTGTCTGCTGGTTTGAGACTTAAGCTAGCCGACACTCAATTGTCTCGGAACCGGAAGCAGTTATATATATCTTTTTTGTGCGGTAAAAAATTGCCAATACATGTAATATTAACTATTCAAGTCGATAGGAAGGTGTACGTCGTGTTTTCACGACGTGTCTGCTGGCTTAAATATCACTTTTCTCGGAACCAGACGCAGTTATAAATTTTGTTTGCGGTAGTAAATTGCCAATAAATGCAATATAAACTTGTCAAATCGTTCGGAAGCTGTACGTTTGGGTTTTCACGAAGTGTCTGCTCGCTTGAGACTTAACCTAGCAGACGCTTACTTTTCTTGGAACCGGACACAGCTATATATATTTTTGCGGTAATAAATTGCCAATAAATGTAATATAAACTATTCAAGTCGTTCGGAAGCTTCGTCGAGTTATCACGAAATATCTGCTGACTTAGGACTTGGAACCCGTCGCAGCTATGAATTTTGCTTGCGGTAATAAATTGCCAATAAATGCAATATATACTATTCAAGTCGTTCGGAAGCTTTATGTCGTGTTTTCACGAAGTGTCTGCTGGCTTGGGACTTAAACTACTTTTCTCGAAACCGGGCGCAGCTATAACTTTTTTTTGCGGTATTAAATTGCCAATAAATGTAATATAAACTATTCAAGTCGTTCGGAAGATGTACGTCGGGTTTTCACGAAGCGTCTGCTGGCTTGAGATTTAACCTAGCAGACACTCACTTTTCTCGGAACCCGACGCAGCTATAAATTTGTTTGCGGTATTAAATTGGCAATAAATGTAGTATTAACTATTCAAGTCGATATGAAGGTGTACGTCGTGCTTTCACGACGTGTCTGCTGGCTTAAATATCACTTTTCTCGGAACTAGACGCAGCTATAAATTTTGTTTGCGGTAGTAAATTGCCAATAAATGCAATATAAACTTGCCAAATCGTTCGGATGCTGTACGTTGGGTTTTCACGAAGTGTCTGCTGGCTTGAGACCTAAGCTAACAGACACTCACTTTTCTCGGAACACGACGAAGCTATACATTTTTTTGGCGGTGATAAATTGCCAATACATGTAATATTACCTATTCAAGTCGTTCGGAAGCTGCACGTCGTGATTTCACGAAGTGTCTGCTGTCGTGAGACTTAACCTAGCAGACACTCACTTTTCTCGAAACCGGACGCAGCTATAACTTTTTTTGCGGTATTAAATTGCCAATAAATGTAATATAAACTATTCAAGTCGTTCGGAAGATGTACGTCGGGTTTTCACGAAGCGTCTGCTGGCTTGAGATTTAACCTAGCAGACACTCACTTTTCTCGGAACCCGACGCAGCTATAAATTTGTTTGCGGTATTAAATTGGCAATAAATGTAGTATTAACTATTCAAGTCGTTCGGAAGCTGTATGTCGTGTTTTCACGAAGTGTCTGCTGGCTTGGGACTTAAACTACTTTTCTCGAAACCGGGCGCAGCTATAACTTTTTTTGCGGTATTAAATTGCCAATAAATGTAATATTAATTATTCAATTCGTTCGGAGGCTGTACGTCTTGTTTTCACGAAGTGTCTGCTGCCTTCAGACTTAAGCTAGCAGGCACTCACTTTTCTCGGAACCCGACGCAGCTATAAATTTTTTTGCAGTAATAAATTGCCATTAAATGTAATATTAACTATTCAAGTCATTCGGAAGCTGTACGTCGTGTTTTCACGAAGTGTCTGCTGGCTTAAATATCACTTTTCTCGGAACCAGACGCAGTTATAAATTTTGTTTGCGGTAGTAAATTGCCAATAAATGCAATATAAACTTGTCAAATCGTTCGGAAGCTGTACGTTGGGTTTTCACGAAGTGTCTGCTCGCTTGAGAACTAACCTAGCAGACGCTCACTTTTCTTGCAACCGGACACAGCTATATATATTTTTTGCGGTAATAAATTGCCAATAAATGTAATATAAACTATTCAAGTCGTTCGAAAGCTTCGTCGGGTTAGCACGAAATGTCTGCTGACTTGGGACTTGGAACCCGTCGCAGCTATAAATTTTTTTCCGGTAATAAATTGCCAATAAATATAATAAAAATTATTCAAGTCGTTCGGAAGCTGTACGTCGTGATTTCGCGAAGTGTCTGCTGTCGTGAGACTTAACCTAGCAGACACTCACTTTTCTCGAAACCGGACGCAGCTATAACTTTTTTTGCGGTATTAAATTGCCAATAAATGTAATATAAACTATTCAAGTCGTTCGGAAGCTTCGTCGAGTTATCACGAAATGTTTGCTGACTTGGGACTTGGAACCCGTCGCAGCTATGAATTTTGTTTGCGGTAATAAATTGCCAATAAATGCAATATATACTATTCAAGTCGTTCGGAAGCTTTATGTCGTGTTTTCACGAAGTTTCTGCTGGCTTGAGACTTAACCTAGCAGACGCTCACTTTTCTTGGAACCGGACACAGGTATATATATTTTTGCGGTAATAAATTGTCAATAGATGTAATATAAACTATTCAAGTCGTTCGGAAGCTTCGTCGAGTTATCACGAAATGTCTCCTGACTTGGGACTTGGAACCCGTCGCAGCTATGAATTTTGTTTGCGGTAATAAATTGCCAATAAATGCAATATATACTATTCAAGTCGTTCGGAAGCTTTATGTCGTGTTTTCACGAAGTGTCTGCTGGCTTGAGACCTAAGCTAGCAGACACTCACTTTTCTCGGAACACGACGAAGCTATACATTTTTTTGGCGGTGATAAATTGCCAATACATGTAATATTACCTATTCAAGTCGTTCGGAAGCTGCACGTCGTGATTTCACGAAGTGTCTGCTGTCGTGAGACTTAACCTAGCAGACACTCACTTTTCTCGAAACCGGACGCAGCTATAACTTTTTTTTGCGGTATTAAATTGCCAATAAATGTAATATAAACTATTCAAGTCGTTCGGAAGATGTACGTCGGGTTTTCACGAAGCATCTGCTGGCTTGAGATTTAACCTAGCAGACACTCACTTTTCTCGGAACCCGACGCAGCGCTAAATTTGTTTGCGGTATTAAATTGGCAATAAATGTAGTATTAACTATTCAAGTCGTTCGGAAGCTGTATGTCATGTTTTCACGAAGTGTGTGCTGGCTTGGGACTTAAACTACTTTTCTCGAAACCGGGCGCAGCTATAACTTTTTTTTGCGGTATTAAATTGCCAATAAATGTAATATTAATTATTCAATTCGTTCGGAGGCTGTACGTCTTGTTTTCACGAAGTGTCTGCTGCCTTCAGACTTAAGCTAGCAGGCACTCACTTTTCTCGGAACCCGACGCAGCTATAAATTTTTTTGCAATAATAAATTGCCATTAAATGTAATATTAACTATTCAAGTCATTCGGAAGCTGTACGTCGTGTTTTCACGAAGTGTCTGATGGCTTAAATATCACTTTTCTTGGAACCAGACGCAGCTATAAATTTTGTTTGCGGTAATAAATTTCCAATAAATGCAATATAAACTATTCAACTCATTCGGAAGCTTTACGTCGTGTTTTCACGAAGTGTCTGCTGGCTTGAGACTTGAGCTAACTGACACTCACTTTTCTCGGAACACGACGAAGCTGGCGGCGATAAATTGCCAATACACGTAATATTACTTATTCAAGTCGTTCGGAAGCTGTACGTCGTGTTTCCACCAAGTGTCTGACACTCACTTTTCTCGGAACCCGACGCAGCTATACATTTTTTTGCAGTAATAAATTGCCAGTAAATGTAATATTAACTATTCAACTCGTTCGGAAGCTGTACGTTGTGTTTTCACGAAGTGTCTGATGGTTTAAATGTCACTAATGTCACTTTTCTTGGAACCAGACGCAGCTATGAATTTTGTTTGCGGTAATAAATTGCCAATAAATGCAATATATACTATTCAAGTCGTTCGGATGCTTTATGTCGTGTTTTCACGAAGTGTCTGCTGGCTTGAGACTTAAGCTAGCAGACACTCACTTTTCTCGGAACACGACGAAACTATACATTTTTTGGCGGTGATAAATTGCCAATACATGTAATATTACCTATTCAAGTCGTTCGGAAGCTGTACGTCGTGTTTCCACGAAGTGTCTGCTGGCTTGTGACTTAACCTAGCAGACACTGAATTTTCTAGGAACCGGACGCAGCTATAAATTTTTTTGCGTTAGTAAATTGCCGATAAATGTCAAATTAACTATTCACGTAGTTGGGAAGCTGTACGTCGTGTTTTCACGAAGTGTCTGCTGGTTTGAGACTTAAGCTAGCCGACACTCAATTGTCTCGGAACCGGAAGCAGTTATATATATCTTTTTTGTGCGGTAACAAATTGCCAATACATGTAATATTAACTATTCAAGTCCATAGGAAGGTGTACGTCGTGTTTTCACGACGTGTCTGCTGGCTTAAATATCACTTTTCTCGGAACCAGTGGCAGCTATAAATTTTGTTTGTGTAGTAAATTGCCAATAAATGCAATATAAACTTGTCAAATCGTTCGGAAGCTGTACGTTTGGGTTTTCACGAAGTGTCTGCTCGCTTGAGACTTAACCTAGCAGACCCTCACTTTTCTTGGAACCGGACACAGCTATATATATTTTTGCGGTAATAAATTGCCAATAAATGTAATATAAACTATTCAAGTCGTTCGGAAGCTTCGTCGAGTTATCACGAAAGGTCTGCTGACTTGGGACTTGGAACCCGTCGCAGCTATAAATTTTTTTCCGGTAATAAATTGCCAATAAATGTAATAAAAACAAGTAAGAACGGGACTGTCTTCGGCTGTGCCGAAGACTTCATACCTTTCATGAATGGGGCTGAACAATAATCTTATCCCGTTCGTAATCTCCGAATAATCGGATGTATAAGATAAGAAATATATAGTGAACAGATCTACATACCTTAACGATTTTTAAGATAAATATAAAATAAAAAACAGGTAGGTACTTTGTGTGAGGATGCAAAGTTTCAGGTTTTTTGTGGTCTGCGTGTAAAAACTATGACTACGAATCACGTATTTCAACAATATATGACGTAAACGTAACTATTTGGTGAAATTTGATGAATTTTGAAGCTTGTAGCCGTAAAAAGGGGGCAAAAATTAGAGTTTATATGGGGTATATAATATATATACCACCGTTCTCTATGATTTTTTCAGACAATAATATATGCTATATACGAAAGGATATGGTGAAATTTGAAGCGTCTAGCTGTTAAAATGGGGAAGAAATTGCGCAAAGTTTCTTATCTGAACAATCGGTTGTATGAGATATATACTATATATACCACCGGTATCTATGATTTTCTCAGACAACAATATATGCTATACACGTAAGCATTTAGTGAAATTTGAACATATCTAAACGATTTTTAAGATAAATATAAAATAAAAAATAGGTAGGTAATCTGTGTGAGGATGCAAAGCTTCACGTTTTTTGTGGTCTGTATGTAAAAAATATGACTACGAATCACGTATTTCAAAAATATATGACGTAGACGTAACTATTTGATGAAATTTGATGAATTTTTAAGCTTCTAGCCGTAAAAAAGGGGCAAAAATGACAGTTTATATGAAGTATATAATATATATACCACCGATCTCAATGATTTTTTTAGACATCAGTATATGCTATACATGTAAGCATTTGGTGAAATTTGAAGCTTCTAGCTGTTAAAATGGGGCCGAAATCGTAAAAAAATATATATATACTATATATATATACTATATATACCATCATATATATATTATGTATATCACCGATCTCTATGATTTTTTGACACAAGAATACATACTATATACGTAAGCAATCGGTGAAATTTGAAGCTTATAGCTGTTAAAATGGGGTAGAAATTGCGAAAAGTTTCTTATCTGAACAATCGGTTGTATGAGATATATACTATATATACAACAGATCTCTATGATTTTTTCAGACAACAATATATGCTATATACGTAAGCAATCGGTGAAATTTGAAGCTTATAGCTGTTAAAATGGGGTAGAAATTGCGAAAAGTTTCTTATCTGAACAATCGGTTGTATGAGATATATACTATATATACAACCGATCTCTATGATTTTTTCAGACAACAATATATGCTATATACGTAAGCAATCGGTGAAATTTGAAGCTTATAGCTGTTAAAATGGGGTAGAAATTGCGAAAAGTTTCTTATCTGAACAATCGGTTGTATGAGATATATACTATATATACAACCGATCTCTATGATTTTTTCAGACAACAATATATGCTATATACGTAAGTATTCGGTGAAACTTGAAGCTTCTAGCTGTTAAAATGGGGCTAAAATTTGCGAAAATATATATATATATATATATATACTATATATACCACCATATATATACTATATATACCACCGATCTTTATGATTTTTTCAGACAACAATATATGCTATATACGTAAGCATTCGTTGAAATTTGAAGCCTCTAGCTCTTAAAATAGGGCAGTAACTACGAAAAGTTCCTTATCTGAACAATCGGTTGTGGGGGATATATACTATATATACGACCGATCTCATCAATTTTTTCAGGCAAAAATATGTGCAATATACGAAAGTATATGGTGCAGTTTGAAGCTTCAATCCGTTAAATTGGGTAAGATATTACAAAAATCCTCTTTTTCTGAAAAATCGGTTGTATGGAGGATATATGCTATAGTGGTCCGATCCGGTCGGTTCCGACAAATGTCTAATCGGACACCCAAATACACCCGCTCACCAAATTTTATCAAGATATCTCAAACATTGAGGGACTAGTTTGCATTCAAACAGACAGACGGACAGACGGACAGACGGACATGGCTAAATCAACTCAGCTCTTCAACCTGATTATTTCGGTATACTTAATGGTGGGTCTATCTATTTTCCTTTAAGGACTTACAATTTTCGGTTCCGTGACGAAATTAATATACCATTTCATTTTCATGAAAGGTATAATTATTCAAGTTGTTCGGAAGCTGTACGTCGTGATTTCACGAAGTGTCTGCTGTTGTGAGACTTAACCTAGCAGACGCTCACTTTTCTTGGAACCGGACACAGCTATATATATTTTTTGCGGTAATAAATTGCCAATAAATGTAATATAAACTATTCAAGTCGTTCGGGAGCTTCGTCGAGTTATCACGAAATGTCTGCTGACTTGGGACTTGGAACCCGTCGCAGCTATACATTTTTTTCCGGTAATAAATTGCCAATAAATGTAATAAAAATTATTCAAGTCGTTCGGAAGCTGTCCGTCGTGATTTCACGAAGTGTCTGCTGTCGTGAGACTTAACCTAGCAGACACTCACTTTTCTCGAAACCGGACGCAGCTATAACTTTTTTTGCGGTATTAAATTGCCAATAAATGTAATATAAACTATTCAAGTCGTTCGGAAGATGTACGTCGGGTTTTCACGAAGCGTCTGCTGGCTTGAGATTTAACCTAGCAGACACTCACTTTTCTCAGAACCCGACGCAGCTATAGATTTGTTTGCGGTATTAAATTGGCAATAAATGTAGTATTAACTATTCAAGTCGTTCGGTAGCTGTATGTCGTGTTTTCACGAAGTGTCTGCTGGCTTGGGACTTAAGCTACTTTTCTCGAAACCGGGCGCAGCTATAACTTTTTTTTGCGGTATTAAATTGCCAATAAATGTAATATTAATTATTCAATTCGTTCGGAGGCTGTACGTCTTGTTTTCACGAAGTGTCTGCTGCCTTCAGACTTAAGCTAGCAGGCACTCACTTTTCTGGGATCCCGACGCAGCTATAAATTTTTTTGCAGTAATAAATTGCCAGTAAAAGTAATATTAACTATTCAAGTCATTCGGAAGCTGTACGTCGTGTTTTCACGAAGTGTCTGATGGCTTAAATATCACTTTTCTTGGAACCAGACGCAGCTATAAATTTTGTTTGCGGTAATAAATTTCCAATAAATGCAATATAAACTATTCAACTCATTCGGAAGCTTTACGTCGTGTTTTCACGAAGTGTCTGCTGGCTTGAGACTTGAGCTAACAGACACTCACTTTTCTCGGAACACGACGAAGCTGGCGGTGATAAATTGCCAATACATGTAATATTACTTATTCTAGTCGTTCGGAAGCTGTACGTCGTGTTTCCACGAAGTGTCTGACACTCACTTTTCTCGGAACCCGACGCAGCTATACATTTTTTTGCAGTAATAAATTGCTAGTAAATGTAATATTAACTATTCAACTCGTTCGGAAGCTGTACGTTGTGTTTTCACGAAGTGTCTGATGGTTTAAATGTCACTTTTCTTGGAACCAGACGCAGCTATGAATTTTGTTTGCGGTAATAAATTGCCAATAAATGCAATATATACTATTCAAGTCGTTCGGATGCTTTATGTCGTGTTTTCACGAAGTGTCTGCTGGCTTGAGACTTAAGCTAGCAGACACTCACTTTTCTCGGAACACGACGAAGCTATACATTTTTTGGCGGTGATAAATTGCCAATACATGTAATATTACCTATTCAAGTCGTTCGGAAGCTGTACGTCGTGTTTCCACGAAGTGTCTGCTGGCTTGTGACTTAACCTAGCAGACACTGAATTTTCTAGGAACCGGACGCAGCTATAAATTTTTGGCGTTAGTAAATTGCCGATAAATGTCAAATTAACTATTCATGTAGTTGGGAAGCTGTACGTCGTGTTTTCACGAAGTGTCTGCTGGTTTGAGACTTAAGCTAGCCGACACTCAATTGTCTCGGAACCGGAAGCAGTTATATATATCTTTTTTGTGCGGTAACAAATTGCCAATACATGTAATATTAACTATTCAAGTCCATAGGAAGGTGTACGTCGTGCTTTCACGACGTGTCTGCTGGCTTAAATATCACTTTTCTCGAAACCAGACGCAGCTATAAATTTTGTTTGTGGTAGTAAATTGCCAATAAATGCAATATAAACTTGTCAAATCGTTCGGAAGCTGTACGTTTGGGTTTTCACGAAGTGTCTGCTCGCTTGAGACTTAACCTAGCAGACGCTCACTTTTCTTGGAACCGGACACAGCTATATATATTTTTGCGGTAATAAATTGCCAATAAATGTAATATAAACTATTCAAGTCGTTCGGAAGCTTCGTCGAGTTATCACGAAATGTCTGCTGATTTGGGACTTGGAACCCGTTGCAGCTATAAATTTTTTTCCGGTAATAAATTGCCAATAAATGTAATAAAAATTATTCAAGTCGTTCGTGAGACTTAACCTAGTAGACACTCACTTTTCTCGAAACCGGACGCAGCTATAACTTTTTTTTTGCGGTATTAAATTGCCAATAAATGTAATATAAACTATTCAAGTCGTTCGGAAGTTGTACTTCGGGTTTTCACGAAGCGTCTGCTGGCTTGAGATTTAACCTAGCAGACACTCACTTTTCTCGGAACCCGACGCAGCTATAAATTTGTTTGCGGTATTAAATTGACAATAAATGTAGTATTAACTATTCAAGTCATTCGGAAGCTATATGTCGTGTTTTCACGAAGTGTCTGCTGGCTTGGGACTTAAGCTACTTTTCTCGAAACCGGGCACAGCTATAACGTTTTTTTGCGGTATTAAATTGCCAATAAATGTAATATTAATTATTCAATTCGTTCGGAGGCTGTAGGTCTTGTTTTCACGAAGTGTCTGCTGCCTTCAGACTTAAGCTAGCAGGCACTCACTTTTCTCGGAACCCGACGCAGCTATAAATTTTTTTGCAGTAATAAATTGCCAGTAAATGTAATATTAACTATTCAAGTCATTCGGAAGCTGTACGTCGTGTTTTCACGAAGTGTCTGCTGGCTTAAATATCACTTTTCTTGGAACCAGACGCAGCTATAAATTTTGTTTGCGGTAATAAATTTCCAATAAATGCAATATAAACTATTCAACTCATTCGGCAGCTTTACGTCGTGATTTCACGAAGTGTCTGCTGGCTTGAGACTTGAGCTAACAGACACTCACTTTCCTCGGAACACGACGAAGCTGGCGGTGATAAATTGCCAATACATGTAATATTACTTATTCAAGTCGTTAGGAAGCTGTACGTCGTGTTTCCACGAAGTGTCTGCTGGCTTGTGACTTAACCTAGCAGACACTGAATTTTCTAGGAACCGGACGCAGCTATAAATTTTTTTGCGGTTGCGCTAAATGTAAAATTAACTATCCATGTAGTTCGGAAGCTGTTCGTCGTGTTTTCACGAAGTGTCTGCTAGCCGAGACTCAATTTTCTCGGAACCGGAAGCAGCTATATATCTTTTTTGTGCGGTAACAAATTGCCAATACATGTAATATTACCTATTCAAGACGTTCGGAAGCTGTAAGTCGTGTTTTCACAAAGAGTCTGCTGGCTTGGGACTTAAGCTAGCAGACACTATTCAAGTCGTTCGGAAGATGTACTTCGGGTTTTCACGAAGCGTCTGCTGGCTTGAGATTTAACCTAGCAGACACTCACTTTTCTCGGAACCCGACGCAGCTATAAATTTGTTTGCGGTAGTAAATTGCCGATAAATGTAAAATAACTATTCATGTAGTTGGGAAGCTGTACGTCGTGTTTTCACGAAGTGTCTGCTGGCTTGAGATTTAAGCTAGCCGACACTCAATTTTCTCGGAAACGGAAGCAGCTATATATCTTTTTTGTGCGGTAACAAATTGCCAATACATGTAATATTACCTATTCAAGTCGTTCGGAAGCTGTAAGTCGTGTTTTCACAAATTGTCTGCTGGCTTGAGACTTAGCCTAACAGACACTGACTTTCTCGGAATCGGACACAGTTATACATTTTTTTTGCGGTAATAAATTGCCAATAAATGTAATATTAACTATTCAAGTCGATAGGAAGATGTACGTCGTGCTTTCACGACGTGTCTTCTGGCTTAAATATCACTTTTCTCGGAACCAGACGCAGATGTAAATTTTTTTTGCGGTAATGAATTGCCAATAAATGCAATGTTAACTATTCAAGTCTTTCCGAGGCTGCACGTCAGGTTTTCACGAAGTGTCTTCTGGCTTGAGACTTAACCTAGCAGACACTGAGTTTTCTCGGAATCGGACGCATTTATCAATTTTTTTGCGGTAATAAATTGCCAATAAGTGTGATATAAACTATTCAAGTCGTTCGGAAGCTGTACGCCTTGTTTTCACGAAGTGTCTTCTGGCTTGAGACTTAACCTAGCAGACACTGAGTTTTCTCGGAATCGGACGCAGTTATCAATTTTTTTGCGGTAATAAATTGCCAATAAGTGTGATATAAACTATTCAAGTCGTTCGGAAGCTGTACGTCGTGTTCTCACGAAGTGTCTGCTGGATTGAGACTTAACAAACACTGACTTTTCTCGAGATCGGACGGAGTTATAAAATTTTTTTGCTGTAATAAATGCCAAAAAATGTAATATAAACTTATTATGTCTTTCGGAAGCTGTACGTCGGGTTTTCAGGAAGTGTCTGCTGGCATGAGGTTTAACCTCGCAGACACTCACTTTTCTCGGAACCGGACGCAGCTATACATATTTTGTGCCATAATAAATTTCCAGTAAATGTAATATTAACTATTCAAGTCGTTCGGAGGCTGTACGTCGGGTTTTCACGAAGTGTCTGCTGGCTTGAGTCTTAAGCTAGCACACACTCACTTTTCTCGGAACCCGACGCAGCTATAAATTTTGTTGAGGTAATAAATTGCCAATAAATGTAATATTAACTATTCAAGTCGTTGGGAAGCTGTACGTCGTGTTTTCACGAAGTGTCTGATGGCTTAAATATCACTTTTCTCGGAACCAGACGCAGCTGTAAATTTTGTTTACGGTAGTAAATTGCCAATAAATGAAATATATACTATTCAAGTCGTTCGGAAGCTGTACGTCGGGTTTTTACGAAGTGTCTGCTGGCTTGAGACTTAACCTAGCAGACACTCATTTTTCTAGGAACCGGACGCAGCTATTAATTTCTTTGCGGTAATAAATTGCAATTAAATGTAATATTAACTATTCAAGTCGTTCGGAAGCTGTACGTCTTGTTTTCACGAAGTGTCTGCTGGCTTGAGACTTAAGCTAGAAGACACTCACTTTTCTCGGAACCCGACGCAGCTATAATTTTTTTTTGCGGTCATAAATTGCCAGCAAATGTAATATTGACTATTCAAGTCGTTCGGAAGCTGTACGTCGTGTTTTCCGGAAGTGTCTGCTGGCTTAAGCCTCAAGCTCGCTTTTCTCGGTAGTAAATTGCCAATAAATGTAATATAAACTATTCAAGTCGTTCGGAAGCTGTACGTCGGGTTTTCACGACGTGCCTGCTGGCTTAAGTATTACTTTTCTCGGAACCAGACGCAGCTATGAATTTTTTTTGCAGTAATAAATTGCCAAGAAATGTAATATAAACTATTCAAATCGTTCGAAAGCTGAACTTCGGCTTTTCATGACGTGTCTGCTGACTTAAGTATTACCAGACGAAGCTATGAATTTTGTTTGCGGTAATAAATTGCCAATAAATGTAATATTAACTATTCAAGTCGTTAAGAAGCTGCACGACTTGAGACTTAACCTAGCAGATAATCACTTTTCTCGGAACCGAACGCAGTTATAAATTTTTTTTCGGTAATAAATTGCCAATAAATGAAATATTAACTACCCAAGTCGTTCAGAAGCTGTAAGCCTTGTTTTCACGAAGTGTCTGCTGGCTTGAGACCTAACCTAGCAGACACTGACTTTTCTCGGAACCGAACGCAGCTATAAATTTTTTTGCGGTAATAAATTGCCAATAAATGTAATATAAACTATACAAGTCGTTCGGAAGCTGTACGTCGGGTTTTCACGACGTGCCTGCTGGCTTAAGTATTACTTTTCTCGAAACCAAACGCAGCTATAAATTTTTTTGCGGTAATAAATTGCCAATAAATGTAATATTAACTATTCAATTCGTTAAGAAGCTGCACGACTTGAGACTTAACCTAGCAGATAATCACTTTTCTCGGAACCGAACGCAGTTATAAATTTTTTTTCGGTAATAAATTGCCAATAAATGAAATATTAACTACCCAAGTCGTTCAGAAGCTGTAAGCCTTGTTTTCACGAAGTGTCTGCTGGCTTGAGACCTAACCTAGCAGACACTGACTTTTCTCGGAACCGAACGCAGCTATAAATTTTTTTGCGGTAATAAATTGCCAATAAATGTAATATAAACTATTCAAGTCGTTCGGAAGCTGTACGTCGGGTTTTCACGACGTGTCTGCTGACCTAAGTATTACTTTTTTGTTAATAAATATAATATTACCTATTCTTGTCGTTCGGAAGCTGTACGTCGTATTTTCACGAAGTGTCTGCTGGCTTGAGACTTAAACTAGCAGACACTCAATTCTCTCGGAACAGGACGCAGTTTTAAATCTTTTTTTTTTGCGGTAATAAATTGCCAATAAATGTAATATTACCTATTCAAGTCGTTCGGAAGCTTTACGTCGTGTTTTCACGAAGCTTCTGTTGGCTTGGGACTTAAGCTTGCAGACACTCACTTTTTTCCGAACCCGACGCAGCTATAAATTTTTTTGCGGTAATAAATTGCCAATAAAAGTAATATTAACTATTCAAGTCGTTCCGAGGCTGCACGTCGGGTTTTCACGAAGTGTCTGCTGGCTTGAGGCTTAACCTAGTAGACACTCACTTTTCTCGGCACCTGACGTAGCTATACATTTTTTTTTTGCGATAATAATTTCCAATAAATGTAATATTAACTACTCAAGTCGTTCGGAGGCTGTACGTCGTTGCCAATAAATGAAATATTAACTATCCAAGTCGTTCGGAAGCTGTAAGCCTTGTTCTCACGAAGTGCCTGCTGGCTTGTGACTTAATCTAAACTGAATTTTCTCGGAACCGAACGCAGCTATAAATTTTTTTGCGGTAATAATTTGCCAATAAATGTAATATAAACTATTCAAGTCGTTCGGAAGCTGTACGTCGGGTTTTCACGACGTGCCTGCTGGCTTAAGTATTACTTTTCTCGAAACCAAACGCAGCTATAAATTTTTTTGCGGTAATAAATTGCCAACAAATGTAATATAAACTATTCAAGTCGTTCGGAAGCTGTACGTCGGGTTTTCACGACGTGTCTGCTGGCTTAAGTATTACTTTTTTGTTAATAAATATAATATTACCTATTCTTGTCTTTCGGAAGCTGTACGTCGTGTTTTCACGAAGTGTCTGCTGGCTTGAGATTTAAGCTAGCCGACACTCAATTTTCTCGGAACCGGAAGCAGCTATATATCTTTTTTGTGCGGTAACAAATTGCCAATACATGTAATATTACCTATTCAAGTCGTTCGGAAGCTGTAAGTCGTGTTTTCACAAAGTTTCTGCTGGCTTGAGACTTAGCCTAACAGACACTGACTTTTCTCCGAATCGGACGCAGTTATACATTTTTTTTTGTGGTAATAAATTGCCAATAAATGTAATATTAACTATTCAAGTCGATAGGAAGATGTACGTCGTGCTTTCACGACGTGTCTGCTGGCTTAAATATCACTTTTCTCGGAACTAGCCGCAGATGTAAATTTTGTTTGCGGTAATAAATTGCTAATAAATGTAATATTAACTATTCAAGTCGTTCCGAGGCTGCACGTCGGGTTTCCACGAAGTGTCTGCTGGCATGAGGCTTAACCTAGCAGACACTCACTTTTCTCGGAACAGGACGCAGTTTTAAATTTTTTTTTCGGTAGTAAATTGCCAATAAATGAAATATTAAATATTCAAGTCGTTCGGAAGCTGTACGCCATGTTTTCACGAAGTGTCTTCTGGCTTGAGACTTAACCTAGCAGACACTGAGTTTTCTCGGAATCGGACGCAGTTATCAATTTTTTTGTGGTAATAAATTGCCAATAAGTGTAATATAAACTATTCAAGTCGTTCGGAAGCTGTACGTCGTGTTCTCACGAAGTGTCTGATGGCTTAAATATCACTTTTCTCGGAACCAGACGCAGCTGTAAATTTTGTTTACGGTAGTAAATTGCCAATAAATGAAATATATACTATTCAAGTCGTTTGGAAGCTGTACGTCGGGTTTTTACGAAGTGTCTGCTGGCTTGAGACTTAACCTAGCAGATACTCACTTTTCTAGGAACCGGACGCAGCTATTAATTTCTTTGCGGTAATAAATTGCCAATAAATGTAATATTAACTATTTAAGTCGTTCGGAAGATGTACGTCTTTTTTTCACGAAGTGTCTGCTGGCTTGAGACTTAAGCTAGAAGACACTCACTTTTCTCGGAACCCGACGAAGCTATAATTTTTTTTTTGCGGTCATAAATTGCCAGCAAATATAATATTAACTATTCAAGTCGTTCGGAAGCTGTACGTCGTGTTTTCCGGAAGTGTCTGCTGGCTTGAGACTTAACCTAGCAGACACTCACTTTTCTAGGAACCAGACGCAGCTATAAATTTTTTTTGCGGTAGTAAATTGCCAATAAATGTAATATAAACTATTCAAGTCGTTCGGAAGCTGTACGTCGGGTTTTCACGACGTGCCTGCTGGCTTAAGTATTACTTTTCTCGGAACCAGACGCAGCTGTGAATTTTTTTTGCGGTAATAAATTGCCAAGAAATGTAATATAAACTATTCAAATCGTTCGGAAGCTGAACGTCGGGTTTTCATGACGTGTCTGCTGACTTAAGTATTACCAGACGAAGCTATGAATTTTGTTTGCGGTAATAAATTGCCAATAAATGTAATATTAACTATTGAAGTCGTTAAGAAGCTGCACGACTTGAGACTTAAGCTAGCAGACAATCACTTTTCTCGGAACCGAACGCAGTTATAATTTTTTTTTTCAGTAATAAATTGCCAATAAATGAAATATTAACTATCCAAGTTGTTCAGAAGCTGTAAGCTTTGTTTTCACGAAGTGTCTGCTGGCTTGAGACTTAATCTAGCAGACACTGACTTTTCTCGGAACCGAACGCAGCTATAAATTTTTTTGCGGTAATAAATTGCCAATAAATGTAATATAAACTATTCAAGTCGTTCGGAAGGTGTACGTTGGGTTTTCACGACGTGCCTGCTGGCTTAAGTATTACTTTTCTCGGAACCAAACGCAGCTATGAATTTTTTTTGCGGTAATAAATTGCCAGTAAATGTAATATAAACTATTCAAGTCGTTAGGAAGCTGTACGTCGGGTTTTGTAATATTAATTATGTACTATTAACTATTCAAGTCGTTCGGAGGCTGTACGTCGGGTTTTCACAAAGTGTCTGCTGGCTTGAGCCAATAAATGAAATATTAACTATTCAAGTCGTTCGGAAGCTGTACGCCTTGTTTTCACGAAGTGTCTTCTGGCTTGAGATTTAACCTAGCTGACACTGAGTTTTCTCGGAATCGGACGCAGTTATCAATTTTTTTGCGGTAATAAATTGCCAATCAGTGTAATATAAACTATTCAAGTCGTTCGGAAGCTGTACGTCGTGTTCTCACGAAGTGTCTAATGGCTTAAATATCACTTTTCTCGGAACCAGACGCAGCTGTGAATTTTGTTTACGGTAGTAAATTGCCAATAAATGAAATATTACCTATTCAAGTCGTTCGGAAGCTGTACGTCGGGTTTTCACGAAGTGTCTGCTGGCATGAGGTTTAACCTAGCAGACACTCACTTTTCTCGGAACCGGACGCAGCTGTACACTTTTTGTGCCATAATAAATTTCCAGTAAATGTAATATTAACTATTCAAGTCGTTCGGAGGCTGTACGTCGGGTTTTCACGAAGTGTCTGCTGGCTTGAGATTTAAGCTAGCCGACACTCAATTTTCTCGGAACCGGAAGCAGCTATATAACTTTTTTGTGCGGTAACAAATTGCCAATACATGTAATATTACCTATTCAAGTCGTTCGGAAGCTGTAAGTCGTGTTTTCACAAAGTGTCTGCTGGATTGAGACTTAACCTAGCACACACTGACTTTTCTCGGGATCGGACGCAGTTATACAATTTTTTTTAGCGGTGTGAAGTTACTAACTTTACACTAATTACAACTAAAAATTTTTAATTTTTTAAAATGCTAATCGTTTGATAGTCGTTTGATAATGATTGATACGCTTCTATTTTCGTTTGATAGTTATTCGTTTGTTAGAAAAACGAAATTTTTTAAAATATCTATGTGAAGTTAGCCCCCCCAACTAAAAATTTTTAATTTTTTAAAACGCTAATCGTTTGATAGTCGTTTGATAATGATTGATACACTTCGATATTCGTTTGATAGTTATTCGTTTGTTAGAAAAACGAAATTTTTTAAAATATCTATGTGAAGTTAGCCCCCCCAACTAAAAATTTTTAATTTTTTAAAACGCTAATCGTTTGATAGTCGTTTGATAATGATTGATACACTTCGATATTCGTTTGATAGTTATTCGTGAAGTTATCCCCCCCAACTAAAAATGTTTAATTTTTTAAAACGCTAATCGTTTGATAGTCGTTTGATAATGATTGATACACTTCGATATTCGTTTGATAGTTATTCGTTTGTTAGAAAAACGAAATTTTTTAAAATATCTATGTGAAGTTAGCCCCCCCAACTAAAAATGTTAAATTTTTTAAAACGCTAATCGTTTGATAGTCGTTTGATAATGATTGATACACTTCGATATTCGTTTGATAGTTATTCGTTTGTTAGAAAAACTAAATTTTTTAAAATATCTATGTGAAGTTAGCCCCCCAAACTAAAAATTTTTAATTTTTTAAAACGCTAATCGTTTGATAGTCGTTTGATAATGATTGATACACTTCGATATTCGTTTGATAGTTATTCGTTTGTTAGAAAAACGAAATTTTTTAAAATATCTATGTGAAGTTAGCCCCCCCAACTAAAAATTTTTAATTTTTTAAAACGCTAATCGTTTGATAGTCGTTTGATAATGATTGATACACTTCGATATTCGTTGGATAGTTATTCGTTTGTTAGAAAAACGAAATTTTTTAAAATATCTATGTGAATTTAGCCCCCCCAACTAAAAATTTTTAATTTTTTAAAACGCTAGTCGCTTGATAGTCGTTTGATAATCATTGATACACTTCGATATTCGTTTGATAGTTATTCGTTTGTTAGAAAAACGACATTTTTTAAAATATCTATGTGAAGTTAGCCCCCCCAACTAAAAATTTTTAATATTTTAAAACGCTAATCGTTTGATAATGTTTGATACGCTTTTATATGCGTTTGATAGTTATTCGGGAGAGGTACTAAGAGATTGATAATTTTACATTTACTTCATTTTTAATTTTGAAACTAGCATAACTGCACTTTTCATTTTATTTGTTGCGTCCCTCCCATAAATTGTTATCCTCGGAGCAGTTCCCTGCAGCTGGTTTGCTCCATACCCATCCCCGAAAAATTTTCAACGCATTTGTGGCTCCCTGCTGTTCACGTCTAACGACGCCCCGCGGCCGACGCAGAAGCGTACCTGTGCAACACTCCAGCACAAACCCTGCTTTGCATACTATATCTACTGCCCGCTGTTGCTGGCGCCGATCGGCGCCTCCTACTCTTACGGCCGCTCCAACCCATCACTACAATCATAGTAGCACAGTCAGGAGCAATGCCGAGCATCAGCCCCCGCCCCCATCTTCCCCTATCTTTTCCAGCAAAAACACACAAGCACGTCGTGGACATAATCTCTTAGTACCTCTCCCGTTGTGCACTGTTTGCAACTACAGAATATATACGTTTGCGTCATCCCTCCAGTGCAGTTCCTGCCTTGGGCGGTCTCACTTTCCTAGAAGTTCTGGAGTTGCACACGGTTACAACGTCACAGAAAAGACTTGCTTTCATCACCCACTACTCTGTGCAATATAATCTATTTGACCCTGACATTCGCTACGGTTGTCGCCAAGCTTATCTTTATTGTAGTTGTAGTCTGTAGACGCCGTGTTGAATGTGATCAGCCCTAATTATTCAACTAAATGGTCTACAGTATGTTGATTTTCGTCGGCGCCGACGTGGCTATCACTTGAAGTTAACGGCACAACAATCAATGCAAAAATATAGGTTTAAATTTTAATATATGTATGTAGTTTTGAATTCTACTCCATTATATTGTTGCCACAACGCGTTTATTTTTGGGACCAAAATTCGTTATGAAAAAATACCAAAACTCAGAAAAATATGCATACATGTACGCAACTCGAAAAAATTATAACTTATCAATTGGGGGATTAACTTCACATTAAATTTTAATATTTTTAACACTCTTTTATTAATTGAACCTGTATGTAAGTTTGTACATATGTATTTAACTCTACTTATAAAATTCTCGTGGCCCAATTTTCGTTACCATACTCCTCCGAAACAGCTGGACCGATTCTCATACAATTTTGTATACCTATTGGATATGACAATCGGCTAAAGTCTTTTTTATTATTATTGCCTATGGTGTCGAAACCCATATTAGGGACCCCGGAATTTTTTATGTAATTGTACAAAATGGATATCAAATAAAGATATTGATGACATAAAAGTAAACTATTTGGTTTATTTAAAGCCGTTTAACAGATATAATCAAAACTACGGATAAGAGGTACCCTGAAATTAATGTTTATCTTCTTCCTATATATAAAAATGACATAAAATTTGTATGCCCTTCTAACTTAAGAGCCACAACGAGGGGAGTGCAGCCAGTTGCATTATCACGTATTATCAACCAGAGAATGACATAGACATCGCTTCGAGCTCCTAGGCCTCTAGAGCCTGAAAAATTATCAACTGGGGGCAATTTGACATATGTAGATATTTAATTTTTTTTTTAACGAACGAATAACTATCAAACGCATATAAAAGCGTATCAAACATTATCAAACGATTAGCGTTTTAAAATATTAAAAATTTTTAGTTGGGGGGGCTAACTTCACATAGATATTTTAAAAAATTTCGTTTTTCTAACAAACGAATAACTATCAAACGAATATCGAAGTGGATCAATCATTATCAAACGACTATCAAACGATTAGCGTTTTAAAAAATTAAAAATTTTTAGTTGGGGGGGCTAACTTCACATAGATATTTTAAAAAATGTTGTTTTTCTAACAAACGAATAACTATCAAACGAATATCGAAGTGTATCAATCATTATCAAACGACTATCAAACGATTAGCGTTTTAAAAAATTAAAAATTTTTAGTTGGGGGGGCTAACTTCACATATATATTTTAAAAAATGTCGTTTTTCTAACAAACGAATAACTATCAAACGAATATAGAAGTGTATCAATCATTATCAAACGACTATCAAACGATTAGCGTTTTAAAAAATTAAAAATTTTTAGTTGGGGGGCTAACTTCACATAGATATTTTAAAAAATGTCGTTTTTCTAACAAACGGATAACTATCAAACGAATATCGAAGTGTATCAATCATTATCAAACGACTATCAAACGATTAGCGTTTTAAAAAATTAAAAATTTTTAGTTGGGGGGGCTAACTTCACATAGATATTTTAAAAAATGTCGTTTTTCTAACAAACGAATAACTATCAAACGAATATCGAAGTGTATCAATCATTATCAAACGACTATCAAACGATTAGCGTTTTAAAAAATTAAAAAATTTTAGTTGGGGGGGCTAACTTCACATAGATATTTTAAAAAATGTCGTTTTTCTAACAAACGAATAACTATCAAACGAATATCGAAGTGTATCAATCATTATCAAACGACTATCAAACGATTAGCGTTTTAAAAAATTAAAAATTTTTAGTTGGGGGGGCTAACTTCACATAGATATTTTAAACAATTTCGTTTTTCTAACAAACGAATAACTATCAAACGAATATCGAAGTGTATCAATCATTATCAAACGACTATCAAACGATTAGCGTTTTAAAAAATTAAAAATTTTTAGTTGGGGGGGCTAACTTCACATAGATATTTTAAAAAATTTCGTTTTTCTAACAAACGAATAACTATCAAACGAATATCGAAGTGTATCAATCATTATCAAGCGACTATCAAACGATTAGCGTTTTAAAAAATTAAAAATTTTTAGTTGGGGGGGCTAACTTCACATAGATATTTTAAAAAATTTCGTTTTTCTAACAAACGAATAACTATCAAACGAATATCGAAGTGTATCAATCATTATCAAACGACTATCAAACGATTAGCGTTTTAAAAAATTAAAAATTTTTAGTTGGGGGGGCTAACTTCACATAGATATTTTAAAAAATTTCGTTTTTCTAACAAACGAATAACTATCAAACGAATATCGAAGTGTATCAATCATTATCAAACGACTATCAAACGATTAGCGTTTTAAAAAATTAAAAATTTTTAGTTGGGGGGGCTAACTTCACATAGATATTTTAAAAAATTTCTTTTTTCTAACAAACGAATAACTATCAAACGAATATCGAAGTGTATCAATCATTATCAAACGACTATCAAACGATTAGCGTTTTAAAAAATTAAAAATTTTTAGTTGGGGGGGCTAACTTCACATAGATATTTAAATTTTTTTTCTAACAAACGAATAACTATCAAACGAAAATAGAAGCGTATCAATCATTATCAAACGACTATCAAACGATTAGCATTTTAAAAAATTAAAAATTTTTAGTTGGGGGGGGCTAACTTCACATAGATATTTTAAAAAATTTCGTTTTTCTAACAAACGAATAACTATCAAACGAATATCGAAGTGTATCAATCATTATCAAACGACTATCAAACGATTAGCGTTTTAAAAAATTAAAAATTTTTAGTTGGGGGGGCTAACTTCACATAGATATTTTAAAAAATGTCGTTTTTCTAACAAACGAATAACTATCAAACGAATATCGAAGTGTATGAATCATTATCAAACGACTATCAAACGATTAGCGTTTTAAAAAATTAAAAATTTTTAGTTGGGGGGGCTAACTTCACATAGATATTTTAAAAAATTTCGTTTTTCTAACAAACGAATAACTATCAAACGAATATCGAAGTGTATCAATCATTATCAAACGACTATCAAACGATTAGCGTTTTAAAAAATTAAAAATTTTTAGTTGGGGGGGCTAACTTCACATAGATATTTTAAAAAATGTCGTTTTTCTAACAAACGAATAACTATCAAACGAATATCGAAGTGTATCAATCATTATCAAATGACTATCAAACGATTAGCGTTTTAAAAAATTAAAAATTTTTAGTTGGGGGGGCTAACTTCACACAGATATTTTAAAAAATGTCGTTTTTCTAACAAACGAATAACTATCAAACGAATATCGAAGTGTATCAATTATTATCAAACGACTATCAAACGTTTAGCATTTTAAAAAATTAAAAATTTTTAGTTGGGGGGGCTAACTTCACACCGCTATTTTTTTTGCGGTAATAAATTGCCAATAAATGTAATATTAGCTATTCAAGTCGTTCGGAAGCTGTACGTCGGGGTTTTAGAAGTGTCTGCTGGCTTGTGACTTAACCTAGCAGACACTGAATTTTCTAAGAACCGGACGCAGTTATAAATTTTTTTGCGGTAATAAATTAGCCAAAAAATGTAATATAGACTTATTAAGTCTTTCGGAAGTTGTACTTCGGGTTTTCACGAAGTGACTGCTGGCATGAGGTTTAACCTAGCAGACACTCACTTTTCTCGGAACCGGACGCAGCTATACACTTTTTGTGCTACAATAAATTTCCAGTAAATGTAATATTAACTTTGAAGTCGTTCGGAGGCTGTACGTCGGGTTTTCATGAAGTGTCTGCTGGCTTGAAGTTTAAGCTAGTCGACACTCAATTTTCTCCGAACCGGAAGCAGCTGTATATCTTTTTTGTGTGGTAACAAATTGCCAATACATGTAATATTACCTATTCAAGTCGTTCGGAAGCTGTAAGTCGTATTTTCACAAAGTGTCTGTTGGATTGAGACTTAACATAGCAGACACTGACTTTTCTCGGGATCGGACGCAGTTATACAATTTTTTTGCGATAATAAATTGCCAAAAAATGCAATATAAATTTATTAAGTCTTTCGGAAGCTGTACGTCGGGTTCTCACGAAGTGTCTGCTGGCATGAGGTTTAACCTAGCAGACACTCACTTTTCTCGGAACCGGACGCAGCTATACACTTTTTGTGCTACAATAAATTTCCAGTAAATGTAATATTAACTATTGAAGTCGTTCGGAGGCTGTACGTCGGGTTTTCACGAAGTGGTTGCTGGCTTGAGACTTAAGCTAGCAGACACTCAATTTTCTCGGAACAGGACGCAGTTTTAAATTTTGTTTAGGGTAGTAAATTGCCAATAAATGAAATATATACTATTCAAGTCGTTCGGAAGCTGCACGTCGGGTTTTCACGAAGTGTCTGCTGGCATGAGGCTCAACCTAGCAGACACTCACTTTTCTCGGCACCTGACGCAGCTATACATTTTTTGTGCCATTATAAATTTCCAGTAAATGTAATATTAACTATTCAAGTCGTTCGGAGGCTGTACGTCGGGTTTTCACGAAGTGTCTGCTGGCGTGAGACTTAAGCTAGCAGACACTCAATTTTCTCGGAACAGGACGCAGTTTTAAATTTTTCTTTTCGGTAATAAATTGCCAATAAATGAAATATTAACTATTCAAGTCGTTCGGAAGCTGTACGCCTTGTTTTCACGAAGTGTCTTCTGGCTTGAGACTTAACCTAGCAGACCCTGAGTTTTCTCGGAATCGGACGCAGTTATCAATTTTTTTGCGGTAATAAATTGCCAATAAGTGTAATATAAACTATTCAAGTCATTCGGAAGCTCTCCGTCGTGTTCTCACGAAGTGTGTGATGGCTTAAATATCACTTTTCTCGGAATCAGACGCAGCTGTAAATTTTGTTTACGGTAGTAAATTGCCAATAAATGAAATATATACTATTCAAGTCGTTCGGAAGCTGTACGTCAGGTTTTTACGAAGTGTCTGCTGGATTGAAGCTTAACCTAGCACACACTCACTTTTCTAAGAACCGGACGCAGCTATTAATTTGTTTACGGTAGTAAATTGCCGATAAATGTAAAACTAACTATTCATGTAGTTGGGAAGCTGTACGTCGTGTTTTCACGAAGTGTCTGCTGGCTTGAGATTTGAGCTAGCCGACACTCAATTTTCTCGGAACCGGAAGCAGATATATATCTTTTTTGTGCGGTAACAAATTGCCAATACATTTAATATTACCTATTCAGGTCGTTCGGAAGCTGTAAGTCGTGTTTTCACAAAGTGTCTGCTGGATTTAGACTTAACCTAGCAGACACTGACTTTTCTCGGGATCGGACGCAGTTATACAATTTTTTTTGCGGTAATAAATTGCCAAAAAATGTAATATAGACTTATTAAGTCTTTCGGAAGCTGTACTTCGGGTTTTCACGAAGTGACTGCTGGCATGAGGTTTAACCTAGCAGACACTAAAATTTTTCGGAACCGGACGCAGCTATACACTTTTTGTGCCATAATAAATTTCCAGTAAATGTAATATTAACTATTCAAGTCGTTCGGAGGCTGTACGTCGGGTTTTCACGAAGTGTCTGTTGGCTTGAGATTTAAGCTAGCCGACACTCAATTGTCTGGGAACCGGAAGCAGCTATATATCTTTTTTGTGCGGTAAAAAATTGCCAATACATGTAATATTACCGATTCAAGTCGTTCGGAAGCTGTAAGTCGTGTTTTCACAAAGTGTCTGCTGGATTGAGACTTAACCTAGCAGACACTGACTTTTCTCGGGATCGGACGCAGTTATACAATTTTTTTGAGGTAATAAATTGCCAATAAATGTAATATTAACTATTCAACAAGTGGCGGCCACCGTGGTGTGATGGTAGCGTGCTCCGCCTACCACACCGGATGCCCTGGGTTCAAACCCCGGGCAAAGCAACATCGAAAATTTTAGAAATAAGGTTTTTCAATTAGAAGAAAATTTTTTTAAGCGGGGTCGCCCCTCGGCAGTGTTTGGCAAGCGCTCCGGGTGTATTTCTGCCATGAAAAGCTCTCAGTGAAAACTCATCTGCCTTGCAGATGCCGTTCGGAGTCGGCATAAAATCATGTAGGTCCCGTCCGGCCAATTTGTAGGGAAAATCAAGAGGAGCACGACGCAAATTGGAAGAGAAGCTCGGCCTTAGATCTCTTCGGAGGTTATCGCGCCTTACATTTATTTTTTTATTTTTTAACTATTCAAGTCGTTCGGAAGCTGTACGTCGGGTTTTTACGAAGTGTTTGCTGGCTTGTGACTTAACCTAGCAGGATTTTGAAATCACAAATCGGTTTAGCCATACTTGAGTTATGATTTTTTTTTAGAAAAAATTAAAAATTTGGAAATTTGGTATATAAATTTGCCTATATTAGTATTTACGATCCTCTTTTCCGGGAAGTTAACCAGAGACGGACTGGGACTGGGATTAGAACTAGGAACGGGACTGAGACTCGGAGTGGGACTGGGACTGGGACTGGAACAAAATACATACCACCCTCTGGGACAGGCAATGAGGGATGAAAAAGAATGAGAAGAAGGTGAGAGAAGAGAAAAGAGAGAAGTAGAAGGATACTGAGAAGGAAATAGAAAGAGACCAATATGGAGATAGATGAAGCGAAAAAGACGGAAGGAGGACTGGATAAAAGGATCAGGAAAAAATGAAGAGGGATGGGGGAGGGCAGAGTTAGACGGAAAAAGCTTATTAAAAAATGCAGATGGGCCAAATTTAGGGCAGAACAACGTCTGCCAGGTCTGCTAATAGTTTATAACACACTGTCCAGTTATAGGTAATTCTTTTTATTATAGGGACGGCCCTCATCTTTCTGGGAAGTCACTTGTGACTACAACGACGACAATTTTTTTAAGACACACTTCCGCATGCATCGTACCAGCTTCGAAACCCTCTGCAGCTTCCTAAAAAATTTGCAGAAGTCGGACACAAATTGGCGAACTGCGATACCACTTTCGAAACGGGTTGCGGGAATAACCATTTTTACCTAGATGGGTGTCACATCGAAATAAAACCAAATCAAGAAGATGCAGTCAATTATTACAACTACTAAGAATGGTATTCCATTATATTATTAGCTGTAGTGGATTACAGGTAGGTACACTATGCTATAGTTCTTGCCATGAATTGGTGCTAATTATGTTATATTTAAATTTAGATATCGTTTTTTATATGTGAACATCGGGTCTCTCACATATTTATAATGCCTCTTTAATGAAGAAAGTAATGGAAGAAAATGAACTACTGGCCGCAAGTAAAAAGGAAATAAGTGGCGTAAATATGCCAATAGGCATCATTGGAGACTCTGCGTTCCGATTTTCCACCTCTCTGATGAAGCCGTACTCTTTTTCCGTGGCGCTAACTGAAACGCAAAAGCTTTTTAATTATAATCTTTCAAAATGTAGAAGGGTGTCTGAAAATGGCTTTGGCCAGCTAAAAGGACGATTCCGTCGAATTGGAAAAGGTTTAGACAAAAGAATTGGTACAACAGCTATTATCATTAGGGCATACTGCGTCATTCATAACTTCTTAAATGAAATGAACGATAAAATAAATGACTTGTAGCTGGAGAGGTTCCAAGAAGTAGGAAGAAGTTATGAAAGACCGCGGTTAATGTTGTGATGGGCGACAATGATCCATCTGCTGAACAAATAAGACGTGACTATGCAATTATTTTAGTACGTACATATTTTATTTATTACTTTTTTGTGCTGTATGTTGATGACATTAATATTCAGAAATGTATATGATATTCAATTTTTTTATTTAAAAATGCTAATATGCCGTGTTTGAGTTCTTTATTGTCTTGGGCTATTTCTTTCAATGCGTTGGCCTTCTCTTCCTCAATTTTCATGAATTTGTTTTCGTTTTCTTCACTTTTTTTCATGTAATTAGTTATTGCCACTGACACCGCCTCAAATATCTCATTGACTTTCGTGTGAACACTAACAATATTTTTTTTTCAGGTTCGATCGCAGACGAGCCTGGTAGTGGCGACGGTGGGTTGGACGAGGGCTGCGGTGTAGAAGGGGTAGATGTCAGTGGTGGTGATTGTGTTGCGGTTACTGAAGATGCGGAACTTAATTCTGTTTAAAATAAAAATTTTAATAAAAATAAAGCATGTTTTTAATATATTCGTAACACAATAAAAATATAAACCGAGCATATACATTGTTTCTCTGTGAGTATTCGAGAGGGGAAAGGGGAGGAAGATAAGGCTGAGAATTACACGGAGGTTATTTGGCTGGTGGAGGACGAATAGAACTGCCTCTCCAGTTTTTTCGTCTCGCGAAACCTGACATTATCGGCGACCTTATTTGCAACATGGACGTCCCAAATGTGTCCTTCACTCCACATTGTTTTTCGGCTCAGTGGCCTGCTGACATTATGTTGTTGAAACCCGGAGAATTGAAGGACTTAAAAAAGTAAATGAAACCAACAGGGAGGTGGCTTTCTTAACACAGGAATATCTAGATAATGATAGTCCAATAGAAACGTAAAAGATTCCGTAATGCTTTTCGACCAGCTTCCATTCACATCTATCGGGGTCCTCATAGAGCAGAATCCCTAAGTATAATCTTCCTGAGCTTCGAAGATACTAGGTCGAGACCATAATATTAGATGAATGATCAAAGAGTACCTTAAAAACAATAACACATAAATAAGTACTTCATAGAAGAAAGGAACTACTCTTAGTGGAGCTCCTGTAATGTAGCCAGAATAAATGCATTCATACATACATGTATAATTAAAAAACACTTAGCCCGCGTGGCTTTTGGGCTGCTCACTGATAACGTAAACAAAATTCAACAAACTAAAATTGTTGCTGAGTTTGCGTATTCGGGTGCATCAGCAAGTTCTCACGCTTCGCAACTATATGCATGTGTGTGTGAATGTGCATGCGCACGTTTAGCTACATGCTCTTGTTAGGCTTAGAATCAAAGTAAATAAGCAAAATAGTAAATAAATAATATATAAGAACTTGCTTGTAATATTTCAGTATAAATAGGCCGAAAATATTTTAATAAAGGCATTCATTTATTTTCTTGATGCCGAATAACGGCATCACTCGAAACTTACTTTATAAAAAAAAATAAATGTAAGGCGCGATAACCTCCGAAGAGATCTAAGGCCGAGCTACTCTTCCAATTTGCGTCGTGCTCCTCTTGATTTTTCCCTACAAATTGGCCGGACGGGACCTACATGTTTTATGCCGACTCCGAACGGCATCTGCAAGGCAGATGAGTTTTCACTGAGAGCTTTTCATGGCAGAAATACAATCGGAGCGCTTGCCAGACACTGCCGAGGGGCGACCCCGCTTAGAAAAATTTTCTTCTAATTGAAAAATCTTATTTCTAAAATTTTGGTGTTGCTTTGCCCGGGAGTTGAACCCAGGGCATACGGTATGATAGGCGGAGCACGCTACCATCACACCACGGTGGCCGCCAACTTACTTTACCTTATTTTATTACATGGCGATCCTGCCAGTTTTGAGCTGCTGAATTAAACCGGCAGACTCATAATAAATCCTTCGTCTCCTGCTTGAAATATAGGCAGATATCCTAGTATTAAAAGGGCAATCCTGCCAATCTTGAGCTGCTGAATTAAACCGGCAGATTCATCCTTCTTCTGCTGCTTGAAATATAGGCAGATATTCTAGTATTAAAAGTGGAATGAAAACTTCAGTGAAACGGTAAAAAAACCGTAACAACTACGAAGACGTAAGGGAAGCTCGCGCAAAGCAGCGAAAATTCATGTAACACAAGACTCCTAGACGTAAACGCTACGCAAAAGCCGTGAAAGTATGAATGTATGAATAGGCAGAACCAATAACGACTGAAAACTGCGAGCAAGACATCGCAGACATCTAAGAAACCGCAAAAATACGCATAACGGAGGACAGGAAAACAGGATCCTGCAAACAAGGAGCAAGCCAAAACGAATTAATAAGAGTTTAAAACTGTGAATAGAGCTAAAGAGATCGCAGACAACTGAGAAACCGCAAAAAACGGAATGGAATAAAACAAGATCGTAGCATAAGAAGCCAGGAGAACGAGGACCAGCTAAGAAAAAATTTGGCATTAGTTAAGTTATTTTTTATTTAAGTATTTTTAATACCTAACCGCTGCAAGTTTAAGGGCAAAAAGTAGATTTTTGCCAATAAATTAAAGAACATTTTTTTTTTATATGACCATCATTAGTAATCAGGAGGAATTTGACACAATATTCTTGAATTGTGGTAGATTAATAGAAGAAGAAAAAAAGTTAGTAATATTAGGAGAAAAAAAGGCGGTAGGAATAGAAACTGCAGAGAAAATAAAACGGGGCCCTAAGGCAATTACAATAGAGGAATATAGGCCCAGAATAAAACCAAAGGTAGAGGAATCTAAGATTCCCAAGCCTACTAGGAGCAAAAGAAAGAGGGGAAGAAAAGATTCAGCCTTAGAAAAGCAGTAGCGATCTTGTGTCAGAAAATTAATTTAACTACAAAGACGGAGGAAAAAATTGGTTTGAAGCATGAGATAAGAAAAATCAAAGGCATACAAAAAAACAAACAGTTTTTTCTATCATCAACCGCCCCTTTGATAATTTAGAGTACGAGAGTAAGAGTTTTGAGCAAGGTCTTGTATCATTAAGGAAATTACAAGAAGCGGAGAATTCATTAGTTTGGCTTAAGAAATGTTGGAAACTGATTGACATGCCTAGGGAACCCACCTTAGAAAATGTACTAGTACCAATACTAACCACAGGTGAAGAAATGTGGAGGTTCGAAGTTAAATTCAGGGGACGAACCGCCCCATCTCAGTATAAAGCATAGGTTAGGTTAGGTTGCAAGGGCTGAGCTGAACACTATGGTAACAAGCTCCCTCCTTAGGCCACCAATGGGCCCATTGTAATACCCTGTACGGTCTCAAAAAAGGACCCCTACCCTGCCTAAAGCGGGTCAAACCACCACGTGGAAATTATAAATTTTGCCAGAGCCTTTACTTCATAGTAAGAGACCTCAGCGAGGTCATGTAGAAAAGGTTTACCGAGGATAGCCATCCTACGCCTACTAAGCGCTAGACAGTGACAGAGAAGGTGCTGGACGCTCTCTTCCTCTTCTGTACATCTGCAGCTGCGACAATAGTCGAAGGTCGCTACCCCCATTCTAGCACCGTGCGTGCCTATTAAGCAATGCCCTGTTAGAACCCTTATCAGGGACGATAGAGCTGGTTTGTTTAAAGTCAGAAGCGCTTCTATGCGCCCCTTTTCATATGAGGGCCAGGTTTGCCTGGATGTCTCACACGAAGATATGGCTGACCATAGTCCATTTGCGATTCTTAAAGTTCTTGTGCTCACACGAAGCCTGAAAGTGGCTATGGGTATGCCTACCGAATCATTTCCCGGAAGGATATGGTCGGTGGTGCCTCTTCTGGCCAGCTCGTCTGCTCTGCAATTGCCTTCAATATCCCTGTGCCCAGGTACCCATATAAGGCCGATACTGAAGTGCTGAGCCATCTCGTTAAGAGATCTGCGGCATTCAGTGACCGACTTTGCGTTGTCGACGAATGAGTCCAGGGCCTTTAATGCGGCCTGGCTGTCAGAGAAAATAAACACCCAGTTACCATCCTTAGGCATAGACCCGAGATGGTTCACAGCCCTGTGTATTGCCAGCATTTCCGCTTGGTAAACACTACAGTGATGTGGTAGGCGAAAACAGACCTCCAGACCCAGATCCGGCGAAAAAAGGCCTGCTCCCACCTTCTCCGTTGCACCTTTTGAAGCGTCTTAAGATAGGTAGTTTTAGCTAGTGCAGGCCACCAGACCAAGGTACCATAAAGAAGAATCGGGCGCACAATGGCTGTATAAATCCAGTATGTCACCTTGGGGGAGAATCCCCAGGAGGTGCCAATTACCCTCTTGCAGGTGAACAGCGCTGCTGCTGCCTTCTTGCATCGCTCCACTATATGGTTACTCCATAATAGCTTTCTATCCCGAATTATTCCCAAATACTTGACTCGATCGCTAAACGCTAAAAACGTACCCCCAATTCTTGGCGGTGTTAGATTTGGCACCTTATACCTCCTCGTGAAGAGGACAAGCTCGGTTTTGTCCGGGTTGACATCCAAGCCTGTGGCTGTGGCCCAGTGCGAGATTTTGGATAGTGCCCCTTCCATTAGGTTGCAAAGAGTTTGCGGAAATTTCCCCCGCATGGTGACGCAGATGTCATCTGCATACGCGATCACTTGGTGACCTTCCGATTCCATGAGGCGGAGTAGTTGGTTGACGGTAAACACCCAAAGTAGCGGGAAGAGAACACCTCCCTGCGGAGTGCCTCTGCCGGCCGGTCTGCGGATCACGCATCCACCTAGCTCAGTTCTAATCTGCCTACGAGTAAGCAGATTGTATATAAACTCCACCAGGCACGCGTCCACCCCCAGATCGGTCAGCGCCGAGGTGATGGACTCAGGGAGAATGTTGTTGAAAGCACCCGCTATATCTAGAAATGCCACCAATTTGTATTCCTTGAGGTCTAGTGACCTTTCGATAGCGGATATCAGTGAGTGCAAGGCCGTGTCAGTTGACCTGCCCTTAGTATAGGCATGCTGTGTTTGCGAAAGAAGCGACGGCTCAATCCTCCTCCTGATGTGGTCCTCTAGAAGTCTTTCAAGCGCTTTAAGCAGAAAAGAAGATAAGCTTATAGGCCTATAATCATTTGGTTTAGAGTGGGAGGGTTTCCCTGCCTTGGGGATAAAGACCACGTTGACTTCCCTCCACGATACTGGTACGTAATTTTGCCTAAGACAACCTATAAACATCCCTTTAATCCAGGGCCTTATAAGTTCGGCAGTATATTGGAGCTGAGCCGGAAAAATTCCATCCGGCCCCGGCGATTTGTAGGGCTTGAAGGTCTGTAAAGCCCAATCTATCCTTTTACAATCTGTGAGTTCGTTTATCAGCTGATCATTAGGTGACCTTCCGCTGCAAATACTTGAAGACACGCCCATTCCTGCTGGGAAGTGCGTATCCATTAGCAGGTTTATGGTTTCAGCGCTGGAGTCCGTCCAGTGCCCATCCGGCTTTTGGACGTAACTTAGCTGAGTTGGAGATTTCGATAGCACCTTCCTTAACCGGGAGGCCGCGGATGCGGATTCAATCCTGCCGCAGAAATCCATCCAAGAGGATCGCTTTCCATTCCGGATTGCCTTTTTATATATATTTATCTTCGCTTTATAAGCAGCCCATGAGGATTCATGTCCATCATGCTTTGCTTTATTAAAGGCCGCCCTACATGACTTTCTAAGTTTATCAAGATCAGACGACCACCATGGTGGTTTGTGAGTTTCCCAAATCTTTTTAGCCGGGCAAGCCCTATCTAAAGCATTCCTGCAATTTTTACTCAAATTGTTTACAAACACGTCCAGCTCCTCCTCGCTTTCTGGGACTCCTACCTCCTCAGATAGCTTTTTACCTACAATCTTCTTATAGTAGCCCCAGTTAGTTCTTCTAATATTTTGTATATACTTAGGACTTGCGTGCGCCTGCGATATAGAAAACTTATATATCTATGGACAGAAAAGGAGTGCTCCTTTAGAACCCTCCATGAAACGATAAGGTCACTGAAAGAGTCTGTGACCAGTGTTATGTCAAGGACCTCTTTGCGGTTCCTCGTAATGAAAGTGGGATCAGATAGTTGAATAAAGACTCACCTCGGTCATTTGTATCTCTGCTGCCCCACTGGGCGTGATAAGCTTTGGCGTCGCCTCCGAGCAACATAAAGTCGTTTCGTGGATTTGCCGCTCTCACGAACTCCTTGAAATTATCCGGAGGTAATGAGCCTTGGTGATCGTGCGCTAGGTAGAAGGAGGCAAGTTTAAAGCTCCTCCCTAGCCCCTCGACGCTGACCGCTGTCAAATCCCCATCGCTATAGTTGGGTAGAAGAAAAATATTAAGAGTAGACTTTCCAAATATACATGTGCGAGGCTTACCCTTTTCCTGAGCGCTATAAAGCTCACGCGCTGGTGTCCGCAGTCCACAGATCCTATTGCCAGTGATCCACGGCTCCTGGACTAGAACGATGTCTACCACACCTGAAGACAGGTGCAGTAGGAGTGCAGCTGATGCTGCTTTGCAGTGATGCAGGTTTATTTGGAGGACCCGGATCACTGCTTGATTGTGCTCTCCTACGTGAGCGTCGCGTCGGAATCGCCATCCTCCAGAAGCTGACCCTCAGAGCACAACCCTCTGAGAGCCAAAATTCCGCTCGAACTTGCCGAAGCATAGCCACCAGCTTCTTCGCCCTCGTCTACCTCCATCTCGTCTTCACTGGGGGGGGGGGGGGGGGGGGAGTTCAGCCACCTCCTTACGAGATGCAAGGTTTACCAAGGCTTCGACGTCAGCCTTATAAACCTTAAGGCTTATATTTTTGAAGCCGTAGCTTACCATGAAATCCTGCCTTTTCAACGCTTCGACGCTTGCGCTGTCGAGCAGCAGGACTATCTGCATCGTGGGCTGTTCAGTCTTCTTCACGTTAACCACTTTCCAGTTTTGGGTCGGTAGACCCGGGTTGTACTCCTGGAGCAGTTCCAGGATATCAGCGGGGTCCGTTGGCGTCACTAAAACGCATGCTTGCGCCCTTGGTCGTGAGGGGATGTCACACGCCTCCACTACCTTGGGGCGCGCGCCCGGATACACCTCCCCTATCAGCGAAACGGCGGATTTATAAAGCTTCGCCGACCTGGCGTCGTCACACGCAATTCGTTTTACTTTACCCTGGAACCATCCCGCATCGGTATAAGAAGGCGGCGGACCAGGGTTATCTTTTTTGACCTTAACGGCCACAGTAGCGAGCGCTGCCTAAATCCACTTCCACTGCTGTTTCGGGATCCTGCCATCTTCGCTGCTCTCGTCCATAACACTAATGATCTGCCGATCCTTGGCTATTTCGGCGAAAGACCGAGTCCAGCCTACCTGCACCTTGGCCCTTTTCGGCGCCGTAGGGTTGGTTTCATCTATAGACCGCTGGCGATTCGAGGCTTCATCGCTCTCGACCCAGTCCGACCTGAACTCCGGCATTATTTGCTTCGCCCAAGCAAGATCACGCTGAGCCTTCGCCCAGTCCTCCGCGGAAACTTCCCCCTCCCTAACCGGCGAGGAGGTATTCCTACGCAGGATCCGGGCAGCCCAGCGCTTGTCCTGATGACTGGGCTTTTTGACCCCTTGACCCTGGAGCCGGCCCCCCCACACCCCTGGAGCCCCCAGCAGCCAACCCGCCAGACGCTTGACGCTGAGTGGCAGCCGTGCTTGTAGCTACGAGATGGGCGGCAGCCGCCCCAAGGGCCTCCCGGTCGGTGGCCCCTCCCCGAGAGGTACCGACTTTTGGAGTACCATGGCTGGATTTTACCTCAGCCCTTTCCTGCCTAGATTGGCCCACGGCCCTATAGCCGACCCCTCCCCTCACCCTGAGGCCCCCAGCAGTTGACCCACCAGACGCTTGTCGCTGGGTGGAGGGCTTGCTGGTGGGGCCCAAGGGAGGGGCGGTAGTGGCACTGGCGACCTCCCGGTCAGTACCCCCTCCATGAGAGGTACTTGCCATCGGACTGCTCGAACCGGATAAACTCTCGGCCCTTTTCTGCCTATCTGCCGTTGCAGCAGCGAACCTCTGAGGAGTTCTCTCAGCTAATTCTAGGCCCGGCTGAGCCGTAGCCTTTGCGGAGCAAGCTCCTAACGACTTCTTCTTACTATAAACCCACGAGTAGCGGAGAAGGGGAAAGGCCCACCCGGACAGAGATCCGCGATGTCCGGGTAAGGGTTAATAGCATCGAAGTTCGCCCGGTATTCGATGCACTCCGTTAACGACTGGGCTATTTATGGGCCCCCAGCCAGGCTGATCCTCGGCACGGGTCGTATAACACCTTGATCCAGCCCATTTAAGGAGAAGGGGGAGAGAAAATGGAAAAGGAAGAAGGGAAAAAGGGTTTGAGGGGAGTGGGAAGAGAGGTCGCCGCTCGAATTAGCCGCTGAAGCGTTACCAGGTGCCACCACGAGGAGGCTCCGCCCCTACATGAGGGAGGGAGGGTGTAAAAACACCTACGAGTCGACGGTTTGGGGTGACGCCGGTGAGTGCAAGGCACCATAAATAAACAAATAAAAGAAAATTTTTGCAATTGTTATTTTGAAATGGGAAGTAAAGAATCCAAAGTGGAAGAGCCTAATACGAATGTAATTAATTCCATTCAGGTAGTTGACCATAGTGAGGCATTAGAATTTATCAAAATCTTGTTGGTAATATTAACAATTTGCACTTGCCTTAATTTGTTTTTAAAATTATACTCAGCTCATAGCAAATTTTTAAAGAAAAAATACATGAGCCGAGCAGATGGTCTAGACAAGGTCTGGATCTAAGGGACAAATATATACCTCAATGGACAAATGGGAAACCATTCTGGACACACTTGTGGAAGAGAAGACTTTGGCGGAAAAATCTTATAAGTGTATTAATAAAAATACAACCATACTAAGATTTACTGTGTTGAAACACCTCACGACAATATTACAGTCGTTGAACAATATAGGAAGGAACACACAAAGGGTGTATAGGAAGTTGACAGCTAAATATCAGCTAGAAGCACAACAAATGTTTTCCAGTATCAGGGATAAATTGGTATCCTCACTGAGTAGATACAACGTTGAGGCATTGGTCCCAACGCCATTTGAAAAAGAAATAGAAATAAATTTTGCTGTCCTATTGCCAGAGACTCGACCCAATTTAGGGGAAGCCCTAAAAATTTAAATTACTGATAAAGATTCGCAAACAGAAAGAGACAAAATGCCACAGACAAACGTAGAATTCATTAAAACTGCGTCATCGATCTTACCATATTTCGATGGAAAATCTGAAAACTTATCCAGTCCTGCCCTTGATATCCTCGAGCAAATCAAGGATAATCACGAGGCTATCGCGGTATCCATGATAAACACAAAACTAATAGGGACAGCTAGAAATATAATAAGCACTGAATCTCCCATTCAGGAAATAAAACAAAGATTGATGTCAAACATCAAGGGTGAATCAGTATAAGTTTTAACAGCAAAGCTCCTTAACATCTAACAACGCAGTAAAACTGAAAATCAATACACTGCTGAAATTGAAAAGCTCACAAAATCGTGGGAAGGCGCTTACATATCTGACGGAATAACATCAGAGTGGGCAACCAAGTATGCTACATAATCAGCTGTGAAAGCTATGTGTAAAAACTGGTCCAACGACAAGGTAAAAACAATTATGCAAGCTGGAACATTCACCTCAATGAACGAAGCGGTATCAAAATTTACTAACAGTTGCACAGAAGTAACTGGAAATCCACATTCACTGCTATATATTTGCCAACAAAATCATTTCCGTGGCAACTTCCGCAGGAGTTACCAAAACAATTATTATAGAGGAAATTATAGACGTTCTTTCAACACCTATAAAAATAATAATAATAACAGACAAAATAACCAAAGTTCTGGTCGAAATTTCGGATCGCGAGCAAATGTCCGCAATAATACCAGAAATGTCCGAAATAGTACACAGCTGGAAAACCAACAAACTCCACCTCAATAAATAAAAAATTATATATTTTCAATTTACACCTTAATAGCTACATATCTTCCAAAACAACACTGGATAATTCTATTTCAACCCTCCTAATAGATACAGGAGCGGATATTTCAATTATAAAAAAAGGTCAAATTGACAATAATGTCACAATTAATAAATCTCAAACAACCGATTTAAGAGGAATTGGTCAAGGTATAACAAGCACTATTGGCACGGTTAAAGCAGACTTAAGGGATGATTATCTATTGATTATCTAATGATTGATTTCATGTAGTGGAAGACAATTTTCCGATTCCATGTGATGGAATATTAGGCTTAGATTTCATTAAAAAATATAATTGCATTTTAGATTATCACAAAGAATGAGACATTCTAATATTGAGACCATATGATTATCCAGAAAATATAATAATTCAAATGACTAATAAACCAACAATCAATAGTATTTCGATTCCCGCAAGATCAGAAGTTGTTCGACAACTTCACTTAGAAAATAACAATTCCGATTTACTAATTCCACAACAAGAACTAGCCGAAGGCATTTTTATCGCAAACACACTAGCAAATTCACAACAAACATTTGTTAGAATTATAAATACAACAGATAAAAATGCAACACTTCGAGATTTTAATATCCATACAGAAAATGTAAATGATTATACAATAGTTAAAAATAATATAGAAAATGAGCAGAATAGTAAAGAAAAATTAGAAAGATTGAATACAAATTTTCCACAATTTGCAAATAAATCACTTAATGCATTATCTGCAGAATTCATTGACATTTTTTCGTTGGAAACAGAACCAATCACAACCAATAATTTTTACAAACAAAAACTTCATATGAAGGACAATAATCCGGTTTACGTAAAAAATTATAGAATACCGGAAGCTCATAAAAGTGAAATTAGCAAACAAGTAATTAAAGACGACATAATAGAAACTTCAATTTCGGAATTCAATAGTCCAATTTTATTAGTACCGAAAAAATCACTACCGAATAACCGAGAAAAAAGATGGAGAATGGTTGTAGATTACAGACAGGTAAATAAAAAACTAACGGCAGATAAATTCACATTGCCATGAACTGACGACATACTAGATCAATTAGGAAGAGCTAAATACTTTTCATGCTTAGATTTAATGTCTGGATTTCACCAGATTGAACTCAGCGAAGAATCAAGAGACATCACATCCTTTACAGAAGATAGCGGCACTTCGAAATCATTCCAGAGAATGATGACATTAGCATTTGCAGGCTTAAAACCTTCACAAGCATTTCTATACATGGACGATTTAGTCGTATCGGGATGCTCCGAAAATCATTTGATTAAAAACTTACGAGATGTTTTCGCAACTTGTAGAAGATATAATTTAAAATTACATCCAGATAAATGTTTATTTTTCAACCAAGAAGTAACTTACCTTGGTCATAAGTGCACATGCAAAGGAATTTTGCCAGACGCCAATAAATTTGAAACTGTTAAAAATTTCCCAACCCCTTAAAATGCGGATGAGGCGAAAAGATTCGTCGCATTTTGCAATTATTACAGAAGATTTATTCCAAATTTTGCAGAATACTCTAGAATAATAACAAGAATTTGCAAGAAAAATGTAGTTTTCGACTGGACAGAAGATTACATAAAATCCTTTGACTATTTGAAGGCTGCGTTAATAACCTTCAATATCCCGATTTCAATAAACAGTTTTGTATAACAACTGATGCTTGCGGAGCAGTATTAAGCCAAGATTATGAAGGAAAATAATTGCCAATTGCCTTTGCATCAAGATCATTTACAAAAGGAGAAACTAATAAGGCAATAATTAAGAAAGAATTAGCGGCCATTCATTGGGCCATAACATATTTCAGACCATACGTCTACGGTAGAAAATTGTTGGTCAAAACAGGCCACAGACCCTTATCATTTTTATTTTCAATGTAAAACCCTTCTCAAAATTGACTAGAATAAGAATAGATTTGGAAGAATATGATTTCGAGGTGGAGTATATCGCAGGAAAAACAAACTATGTAGCCGATGCATTACCACGCATAAATATTAAAGACCTAAAACAAATATCGGTAGAAGCGTATAAAATATTAAAAGTTACGACAAGATCGGAAACTGATAAAAATTATAACAATAAAGATTCCAGTAGTAAAAATGAAGAAATAAAAGTCACGAAGAGAACCCAATAATATATGAAGCGCTAAATAAATGTGAAGTAAACAGACTATTTCAGTTCGTTTTCAATCTTCCGAAATTATGTTTCAAAAAAGGAAAGAAAATTTGTAGCGAAATTAATATAAAAAAATCAAATTTTTGAGGCGAAGATTGACTTAGGTCAATTCTTTGCCAGGCTTATGAAAGAAGCCGGCAATTTGAGAATTGGAAAAATACAGTTGTCCTTAGGAGACAAATTGTTTAAGAATAATTATACCCGGGTAGACACATAATAAGAAATTGGTACCAAAGTTCTCAAAAATTTAATTATAACATTAACTCCGGAGGTTAGGCATGTGACAAATAACAAAGAAATTAAAGAAATTCTTCATAAATATCACAACGATCCTATTTTTGGCGGCCACCCAGGAATAAATCGTACTTCAAGCAAAATAAGACAAAAATATTACTGAAATAATACGAAAAATTATATAAGAAAGTATATCAAAAATTGCATTCATTGCAATAAAAGTAAAACCAATAAACACCTGAAAGAACGAATGACTATAACGGAGACAACACCAAAGGCTGTCGATATAGTACAAATTGATAAAATAGGACCATTACCAAAATCGAAACATGGAAATGAATATGCGGTTACATTTCATTCTGATTTATGGTTGTATGGAAACAGTTATAACGGATATTGGAACCGAATACAAAAATAGTTTATTTGAGGAATTATGGAATCTCCTAAAAATAGAGCATAAAACCTCACCACCTTACCACCATCAAACTTTAGGTACTGTCGAACGCAACCATAGAACATTCAATGAATATGTGCTTTCCTACATATCCCTTGACAAAGACGATTGGGATGAGTACCTACCTTAAATATTTTTCGTATTGTTACAATACAACACCTTCAACAGTCCAGAGCTATTGTCCTTTTGAATTTGTCTTTGGAAAGACACCTCTGACTTACGAATTTTTAAAAGAAAACGTAATCAGCCCAGTATATAATCATGAGGCTTATGATAAGGAAATTAAGTATAGGTTACAGTTAGCACAGCAAAAAGCTAGGAAATTAGTACAGGAATCTAACGAAAAACAAAAAATTAACTACAATAGAAATATTCAATATAAGGAAATAAATATAGGAGATTTAGTGTTAGTCAGAAATGAAGCAGGTCATAAGTTAGATAGTAGGTATAAAGGGCCCCTTAGAGTAATAAATATAGATAAAAACAATAATGTTAGTATAATTCTTTGTAAGGTAGAAAGTACAGATAAAAATAATAAGTACACTATAAGCAATGAAAATAAGAAAATATTAATACACAAAAATAGACTTAAATCATTTCATTCTTACTAAATGTTTGTTCTACTCACTCATAAATTTTTATTATACACACCAATAATTCAGAAAATTATAAGTAATATAAATAAGTTTATCCATTGGAATAAAATCATTAACTTAATCCTCAAGCTAAATGTACCACAGCAAAGTAATAAAAAGAAAAATGCACCGCATGAATGAATGTACAAACACAAATTTGACAAAAGTAAAATATTTAATAGTTCACTTGAAAATGAAGTAAACAAACTCAAAATTTTGAAATCACTTGACACCAAGGAACAAAAAGAAAAAAGAAATATAAGTCATAAACTCAAAAGCAATTAAATGTAATAGAATCCCTAACGTGATTATTTTTGAAAACGGCGATGTAATGTAGCCAAATAAATGCATTCATACATACAAGTATACTTACAAAACAATTAGCACGCGTGGCTTTTGAGCTGTCTACTGATAACGTAAACAAAATGCAACCAACTAAACTTGTTGTTGAGTTTGCTTATCCGGGTGCACCAGCAAGTTCTCACGCTTCGCAACTATATGCATGTGTTTGTGAATGTGCATGCACAAGTTTGGCTACTTGCTGCTGTTAGGCTTAGAATCAAAGTAAATAATCAACATAGTAAATAAGTAATACATAAGAATTTGTTTGTAATGTTTCAGTATAAATAGACCGAAACATTTTAATAAAGACATTCATTTATTTTCTTGATGCCGAATAACGGCATCACTCGAAACTTACTTTACCTTATTTTATTACACTTCTAGGCCTTGCTCATAGTATTCTAGAGGTTCAGAACTTCGTCATTTACATAAGTTTTCTTGAAATCTAAGGATTTCTTCTTTAAAGCAGGGATTTCTTTTTTGCTGAATGTGATCGTTTATATCGATGATATCCTCAGATCCGCAGAGAATGAGGAAGAAGATGATAAAACTCTTCAGTTAGTTTTGCAAAGGGCTCAAGAAAGAAGTGTTAAATTTAATAAAGAAAAGCTCCAATACAAACAAAAGTAAGTTAGATTTTTAGGGCACCTCATATCCACTGATAGTATCAGCCATGATGCTAAAAGATTGAAAGGCATTGAGGATTTTTGAACGCCGAAAACCAAAAAAATTTACAAAGACTAATGGTTTTATAAATTATTTGAGAGAGTTATACCCAACTTGTCTGAAGTAAGTAGTCCACTAAGAGCGCTTATGAAAAAGGACGTAGTTTTTCAATGGATGCCGGTACATGATACATGTTTAGATATAATAAAAAAATGTATCTTGAATGCTCCAACATTAAAGCCCTTTAATACTAGAGACAAAATATAAATAATTATACAAACGGACGCAGCAAAAGATGGTTTAGGCAGCGTTCTTATGCAGAACAGAAGACCAATCTGCTTCGCTTCTAGGAGTCTCACAGATGCAGAAACACGATATGCACAGATAGAAAAGGAAATGTTGGCAGTTGTATTTGCATGCCAGAAATTTCATTCATATATATGTATATGGTCGTCACATTGAAGTGATCACAGACCATAAGCCCTTACTAGGAATTATGAAAAAAGTTTATTCAAAAATACCCTCAGCTAAGTTACAAAGAAGGAAACTGAAGTTAGAAAAGTACAGCCTAAACTTTAACTTTCTACCAGGTAAATATTTATACTTAGCTGATAGGTTTTCTCGAAGCTATTCAAAGCAAAATAAACCAGAAGACGAAATTGAAGGGATTAATGATATGGTACATTCCATTAACGTAAGTAAAGAGAGAAAGATTAAAATTCAAGAAGAAACAAAGAAAGTGTTATAAGACTGTATACACTGACTAGTTATGATTAAATCATAATTCGTACAGTGAAAGGAAAGCAGAACTTAAGGCAATGTGCAATGATCACGGTGTGTGCACTGGCGTTTAGGCCCGGAGCTTCAGTTCCGTGGTATTCGAAAACGCGATCACTACACAGCCCTGCTTTTCCCAGTCAGTGCCCAGATACAACAATAATTATATTTGCACACTGGGATTACTATCAAACTGAAATAAAAACAGAACCATCGTGTTTGCCACAATTCGCCAATATGACTTACCCAAACTTACCATTCATGCCTGGCAGCTCGTTTACACACGTTTGCTGGCTGCCTCCACACCCACCCTACCAATAGCCTTTTTGTTGTTGCTAAGGCCCCAGCCCATAAAGTGCACTTAAGTCACACCATGCACCAATACGTTACCACCGACATCCCGTTTGCCTCAAACCAAATATAAAAGAATCAGTTACCCATTCCAACAAATTATTATTTAAAACAAAATAGTTCAAAGTTTACATCCTTAGTCTTATTCACTCTAATCTTAACTATTTTTATAGGGAGTCTGAAAATCAAAACAATTTAATTTGCATACATATAAAATTTCTATTAATTTAAATTTAAGTAGAACCTGAGTTACTCTCTCCTTAACTTGACGATTTTGTGAATTACAAGCAACGTTACATAAATATATGTATATATGCGCGTAAATATGTGCACACAAGAATGTGTATAAGGAGTAACGAAAAGGTAAAAAAAACATTAATGAAAATAAAGAAATAATTATCAACTGCGTATACTTATACACATATGTACGTGCTTATATATGTACATTTTTATAGTTATGATTTCTTTTAAGATTATAATAAAAAGATTATAATTACCAAAAATTCATGTAGCCAAATCACTTATTTGGTTACAAGGAAGAAAATTAGGGAATCAAAAAGGAAAATTAATTTATTTCGCAGTTTTATATGAACCTACATAGTGTCGAAGGCCTTCTAACTTGTGGTCCCTGCTCCATTCATATAATGGAAAATCTATAAATTCGGAGATTCCCTAATTTTGGCTTCATTCTATAGCCAAATAAACAAACAAAGTTTTAAACTAGACGTTGAGACCGAAAAATTTTAAATCGACCACAAATCGTTCTCGAAGCGTGAGAACGAAAATTCTTAAATCAAGCCCAAGTATTGCTTGAAATGAGCACTGAAGGTTCACACATCAATACCAAAGTGGTCATAAAATACGAACGGTGTGCTTGGAAAAACTGTTCTTAAAACAAGCCCATCGGTCACGAGTTAAGAAAAAACGTACTTAGCAGACTTTTGTCAACGAATGTTCTTAATTTTGAACTTGTTTCGTTCGTTTTAGAACGATTTTTTCGCTGAGTGTATTCATATACATATGGGTGGATATTTTAGGTTATCATAAATTTATGATTTCGCATATTTAAAATTCCATATACATATATGTTTATATTTTAAGTTGAAGTAAAATTTTGAATACTTAGGAGATTCCAACCATCACTGTTGATAAAGTGTACAGGTTCTTTGCTAGTACCCTCTTGGTCAAGATTTCTGTGGGTTTAGGCGGGCTTTTATTGCATTTTTGTGGGTATTTATCTTATTTCTCTTGGATGATTATTTAACGAGGTGTATTAAGGGGTGCTTGTGATTCGCACAAGCAACCCACGTGGATTTATGACAAATGTATGTCGTATGAAAAATTGCTATTGAAATCTGAAGAAATAAAGAAAACACGCATAGCGCGGTTTTAGAAAAGGGGATATGGACTTTAACTTATTTATTTTAATGAATTTAGGGATCTTTATTTAAAAAATCTAAAGCACTCACCAAGTTAAACTGTATGTACCTATGTACGCTAGTGGGCTCCAGCCCAAAGTAAAGTTGAATGATGAATTTTGCTTTACTATGTGTAAAAAAACGCGCACTGATTTTAATATTTTCTTGTATTATTAAAGAAAATCACTTTACATAGAATTATCACCCGACCGAACTTACTTTTCGTATTAAAGCAGCACTTTGTTTTTCGGTGTTGTCCATCTGAAATCTCCAAGGGAAAAGGAAGATATTTGCTGGCGGAAATGGAACCACGCCAGCATGACAACCAGGTGTGTCGATAACGTAGTACGTTATCATGTGTTTTTTTTTTTCTTATTTTGACGTTTATGGGTTACTGCATATATTGAGCTGCAGACAGTGGTGGCAGGAGAAAAAAAAGTATCAAAAAACATGTTTTTAACCGCAGCAGAAAACAGAAAAGCATAAGCTGTTTTTGGCCATATACGACGGTACACATCTCCCACCTAGATTGCTGGTGCGGTGTGGTCTAATTGTTGTCTCTAATATCTTTACGATGATACATTTTCCTTCTACCTGTACCAATATCTTCCAACTCGTACATACAATTACCTTTTCGCGCAAGAAATTTACATTTAATAAACTTTTGAGCTAGTTTGGACGAAAACTTCTTCGATGCATCGCTTAAGATGAAATTTCGCCTGAAAACATGGTCACCGATCTCAAAGCTTTTATCGTTGCTACGAAGATTGTAACGTTTCGAAGAATCCTCAAACGCTTTTGAAATATTTTCTGTAACTTTCTTCCGTATTAATTTGAGATTATCGCTTCTTTCGAGTATGGTATCGTCCAAAGTCTCCAATTTTCGTAGTAGCGCATAGTCGTCAGCGTGCGATATCATCTGCTGTCCAAACAGTGCAAAATAAGGGGATAATCCAATAGTTTGGTGATGAGAGCTTCAGCAATTTCTGAAATATTTCTATCCCAGTGTGTTTGATCGTTTTTGAGGTAAGATATTATACCAGCAATTATAGAGCGGTTTATATGCTCGCTTGCATGGCTTGCGGACTATACAAAGCGGTATAAACATGTCTAATTCCACGGGCCGACAAAAAGGTGTTAAATTGCGAGGATCTAAATTGCGAGGATCTAAATTGCTTTCAATTATCACTCATTACAGTTTCGGGAGTTCCGAAAATATTAAAAACATTATCACCCAAATAGTCACAAATGGAGAAAGTATTGAACTTTTTGACAGTTTTTAAGAGGGGAAACTTTGTTAAATGGTCTAAAACTATGAATGTGCCTATGTTTCCCTGCTTGGATCTTGGGTAAGGTCCAAGAAAGTCAACATATAACTTCTGAAAGGGTCTTTGTACCGTGTACAGTGCGGACATTGGTGGTCTTAGCGTAAAATTGGGCGATTTGCTTTGCTTACATGTTTCGCATCGGCTAACATAATCTTTGACATCAACTTTCATATTTGGCCAATACAAATTATTGCGTAATCGCTCCAATGTTTTCGCAATCCCACCATGACATTTATTTGGTGGAAAATGTGCGTTTTCGATGACACCTGGAACTAGGGATTTGGGAATCCAAAGCTTCCAATTAAATGATTCCCTTTCAAGATTGCCATCGGGGTGTTCGGTTCTTTTATAAACCAGGTTGTCGATTACCTGTACATCAGGCAAACGGCTCTCATTTTGACGGACTTGACTTAACAACTTCTGGTAGTCTTCGGACAAAAACTCGGACGACTGTAAATCAACTAACGGACGGACCTCAATCTCACAGACTTCAGCTACTTCCTCAAAATTTTGTCATGACAGGCAATCGGGCACTACATTAAGGCAACCTTTCCTAGCTGCTAGACATTCGAGCTCAGTAACACTATAGTTACTTTGGGCTTTATTCAACTTTTGAGAGTAATATGCTATTGGTACCTCAACATTTTCATCATTCTTTTGGATCAGCACTGCTCCAACTCCTAACTTACTCGCGTCGCACTGAATTATAAACGGTTTATTGTAATCTGGGCTAGACAATACTGGTGCTGTGCAAAGCTGTTTTTTCAGTGTGTCGAAAGCTTGCTGGGCTTCGCTGTTTCAGTTAAATCCTTTCCCTTTCTTTAATAAATTTGTAAGTGGGCTTGCCAATGCAGTAAAGTTATCTATAAAACGGCAATACCAGCCCGCCATTCCTAAAAATCTCCTAACTTGTTTGACATTTGCAGGAACCGGGTATTCAAAAACAGCTGCAATCTTTTCGGGGTCAGTACGCATTGTTCCATTGCCCACAATATATCCCAAATATTTCACTTCCTCAATACAGAACTTGCTTTTGTTGACGTTAATAGTCAAGCCAGCTTTCCTTAGACATAGAGCAATTTCAGCTAAAACGGACATGTGTGTTTCAAAACTTTCGGACACAATTAGTAGGTCGTCTAAGTAGACGAAAACTTGGTTTCTTAACTTGGGTGGGATTACGCGATCCATCAAGCGACAAAGTGCTTGTGGGGCATTACAAGGACCGAAAGGCAGGACGCGGTATCGGTAAAGCGGGCGATTTGGGACTGTGAAACAGGTGTAATCTCGGGACTGTTCAGCAAGGGGAATTTGCCAAAAGGCACGCCGTAAGTCTAGTGAACTTATAAATTCTGCCTTGGGTATTCTACTAAGAATCCCATCAATGTGTGGGAGGGGATATGCGTCCTTAACGGTAATGCTGTTAACTTTTCTTGAATCTAGACACAGACGGACTTTTCCTGGATTTTTCACTAGCACGACCGGACTGGACCACGGACTGTTTGGAGCTTCTTCGATTACACCTAACTTAATCATTTCATCAATTTCAGCATGTACGAGCTTCTCGACAGCTTGTGAAATCGGAAAATAGCGCTGCTTTATCGGACGGACATTGGGGTCGAGTTGTATCTCGTATTCTATTAAGGACTTTTTTCCTAAGCCTTCTTTTTCGAAACTAGGAAATCTGTTTTTGATTAAATTTAATTGCTACTGTTGTTCAATATTCAAAGAAACTGCATTATCGTCAATATTACAATTTTGGTTAAGTGAAATTTCAGATATAATATAGGGGGCGATTTGGAATTTAAGCCAAAAGTCGATTCCCAATATCAAATCTTGTGACATACTGGGGACAACGAAAAATGTTATAATCTCTGTTTTATTTTTGTACTTCACTGAGAGGTCTATGGTACCGAAAACTAATTGTTGTTTTCCATCAGATGTGCATATTGAAATTTTGTGATTTCGAAGTGGTTGCTTGGAAATTTCTTCGGCTAACAAACCTCCTAAGCAAGAGACTTGCGCCCCGCTATCGAAAAGGCCTAATTGGTCGCTTTCTAACAGCCTTACTTTTGCATACGGTCGCAAATCATTTTCTTTCTGCTGGAGTGAACAAATAAATGTTCTAAGTTTTCTTTGATTCGTTTTTACTTTTTTCCAACAATTTTTCATACGCAATGACGAGCGGCTAGGACTTTCATATCGATAATGGTCGGAATTAAATATTCTATTTCTCACCTCATTGTATCTTTTTAAACGTTCTTCATAAGGAATAATTTGCTTTCTCACAGGATCTACGTAAGATTTGGTATCACCAGTGCGCATACTTGATGCTACGCAGCTAGTTCGATGTTGAATACTTATTTTTGTTTTATTATTGTTGTCTCTCGTTTGCTGTCGTTGCGAGGTATCTGTCGGGATTCTTCGCTCGGTTTGTAGTTTCCCGGACTACATTTCGGGCATTTAGGGCGGTATGTATTTGGGGCGCCACAACCGTAGCAAAACACCGTACGTTCCTCAAGGCAGTCAAAGTACCTATGGCCCTCTTTATTACAGTTCCAACAACCAGGTTTTAGCTTCATAGCTGCCTGAGAAACTACATCTACTTCAGCAAAATCATTTTTTTCTACCTCACCGTTATCATAATCTTGCTCAAGATAAGCTTCATGAACTTGTCGTCTTGGCATCGGTCTTGAGCTATTATTTTGGGACAAAGGCGTAACTTTAGCAATCTCATTTGCCAGGCTCTCACCTTTTAAACAAAGTTTTCGCAATTCTGCTACAGAGTGAATGGGGATGAATAAAAGTTGTGGTCTAATACGTGGTCGCAAATTGTGCTTCATAATTTCAAGTAATTCTGCCTCTGTAAGCGGGGTTTCGAGGGGTTCCGCAATTTTTAAAATGGCATTGCGATAATCGTCGAAGCATTCGTGCTGACCTTGCTTTCGAGCGCGGACTAATTCTTTTATCTCGAAATCACTTTTATGGAGTTGAAAATTTGTCCTCAAAGCTTGGCATAGCGCTGGCCAGGTCACGCGTTCAACTGACCTACGATAGCGCCAATACCAATCTTTGGCCTCATTAATAAATAAACTTTGCACATGTTCGCAAAGGACATTAAAATTGCCGTTCAGAGTGTCGATCACTAGTAACTCTATTCGGGATAAAAAGCTATCTACTGGTAATCTTGATGTGCCATCAAACTTCACATCCCAACTAGATATTAACTGTGCTATCCTACCTGTGTAAGGAACAGTGACAGTTCACTCAGTCGCATTTGATCAATCTGGTTATGAAAATATGTGTTACTTTGGTTTAGCGATGGGGTGCATCTCTAGGCCAGACTGGTGTAAACCTATTTGCAGGGTGTTGAGCCGTAGAAACATTAGCCGGCTGATTAAGGTCGTTAACTACAGGTGGTACAGGATTAAAATTCATTCTTTCTAAAAGGGAGGACAGAGAGCTTTCTATTCTTCGCTCTTTGATTTGAGCTACACTATTTTCTAAGCCTTCAAGGACAGTCTCTGATCTAGCTGATATAATAGCTGAAACCATGTTTCTAATCCGAGATTCGTCATCATTTGCTGGTGGGACGTCATCACCATGTGCTCCTTCAATTGACAAGCTAATGGCATTTTCAGCTCTTTGTTGTAGCTCATGCTGCTCTTCCATATTGGACTTTTGGAGGTTTCCACTCCCAATAGTATTACCCGAGCTCCCCTGAAACATAGTCACTGACCTATTATTAACTCCTGTATTCTGGCTAAACTCCCTACTGCGGCAAGGAGCTCTACACAGTGGGCAGGAAGAATTATTTTTAAGCCACGACAACAAGCACCCCCTATGGAAACGGTGATCACACGCGGTAGTGAGAACGTTGTCCCGATTGGCAAACGACTTTCGACAAACAAAACAACCAGCATGCAGGGGTACGTGTTCTTCGCTATGACGTAATGGCATATTAATATAATATTATAAAGATTATATTGGCATTCACAAACAAAAATTATTTACAAATCATAAATTTTCTTATTTAATGTAGCGAAAAAAAAAATTCTTCAAAATAATTCGGTTTGAGACCGTGGGAGTCCCTGTGTTGGTAACGTGGCATGAAGTTTAGTTTGAAATCGGAATCATATTGTGTTGTGGCATGCACGGTTTCAAAAAAAAATTTAAAAAAAATCGGTTGTGGTTTATTTTATTTAAACCCACATGCTCCAGAACATATTCTGAACGTATGTATAAAAAAAGAGAAATCTAAAAATGTTATAATCAGGACTGGCATCTCTCCAACGAGTTCGAGATGTACTTAATATTCGAAAAATTGTCTTTCAATTTCTTTTGGTAAGTAGCACGTGAACCTTTGGTAAATCAACTGGCATAATAAAGCCTTAATGATCAAATTTCCAAGAAGTATATTGCGTAATTTTGTACTAGTCCAAAAGAAAAGCAGTGCTTAAATGATTTTCTGAATACGGTTCTTTAATGAGGTACGCATCTTTTGGCTTATAGCCAGTAGGATCATTAATTCCATCAAGAAGTCCTCGCATCCATTAAAAAAGAATTACTTAAACACAACTATAAGCAAAAATAAAAAAAATTAAAAAAGTGTTGAAATATAAAAAATGTAAAGCGGACAGACTAATTGATTCTAAGGGAGAATTCATACATGTGGAGCCAAGAATAACTAAAAGCAAACAAGGGTTGCCTTTCTTCTATCAGGCCCCACGCTTGGGCGCCATTTATGTTATAAGACTGTATACACTGACTAGTTATGATGAAATCATAATTCGTAGAGTGAAAGGAAAGCAGAACTTAAGGCAATGTGCAATGATACGGCTGTGCAAAACGACATTTAGCAAGACCATCAGCTCAGTCAGAATTGGGAAGGAGCTCTCCGAGCCGTTCGAAACTAAACGAGGTTTCAGACAGGGTGACCCCCTATCGTGCGATTTCTTTAATTTGATCCTGGAGAAAATTATACTAGCTGCAGAACTTGACCGCACTGGAACAATATACTATAAGAGCGTGCATTACTGGCATATGCTGATGAAATTGATATCATCGGCCTAAACACCCGCGCTGTTAGTTAAGCTTACTCCAAACTGGAAATGAAGCGGTAAAGATGGGTCAGATGGTGAATGAGGACAAAACGAAGTACCAGCTGTCATCGAGCAAAGAGAGTCAGCGCATATGCGCCTTGGCAACCACGCTACTTTTGGCAGCCATAATTTCGAAATAGTAAAAGACTTCGTTTATTTGGGAACCAGCATCAACACTAGCAACAAAATCAGCACTGAAATCCAGCGAAGAATCAATCTTGCCAATAAATGCTACTTTGGTATAGGTAGGCAATTGAAAAGTAAAGTCCTCTCTCGGCGAACGAAAATCATACTCTACAAGTCACTTATCATACCCGTCCTGCTATATGGGGCAGAAGCATGGACTATAACAACAGCAGATGAAGCGGCTTTGGGAGTGTTTGCGAGAAAAGTTCTTCGAAAGATTTATGGACCTCTACGCGTTGGCGATGGCGAGTTCCGACGAAGATATAATGATGAGCTGTACGAGCTATACGCAGACATCAACATATGCCAGCGAATTAAAATGCAGCGGTTGCGCTGGCTAGGCCATGTTATGCGAATGAAAGATGATGCGCCGGCCAAGAAAGTGTTTCTATCGAAACCCGCCTATGGAAGCAGAGGTAGAGGACGGCCCCCACTCCGTTGGAAGGACCAGGTGGGAAAAGATTTAAACTCCCTTGGTGTAACCAATTGGCGCCAGTTGTCGGAGCGAAGGAGCGACTGGCGCGCCTTGTTGGACGGCCATAACCGTTTAGACGGTTAAGCGCCAATTAAGTAAGTAAGTAATATATATACAAGAAGACCCGGCAGACGTTGTCCTGCCTTAAACTTGGCCTACCTGCATACATTTTAATAAGCTTTTTCCATCTGACTCTGCCCTCCCCCCTCTTCACTTTTCCTAGTCATTTATTCACTCCTCCCTCCATCTTTTTCGCTTCATCTATCTCCATCTTCGTCTCATTCTATCTCTTTCTCAATCTCCTTCTCTCTTTTCTCTTCTCTCAATTACTTCTCATTCCTCTGCATCCCTTATTGCCTGTCCCAGAGGGTGGTATGTATTTTACTCCAGTCCCAGTCTCTGATAAATTGAGGAAGATATGACAAAAATCCTCTTTTTCTGAAAAATCGGTTGTATGGAGGATATATGCTATAGTGGTCCGATCCAGCCGGTTCCGACAAATGTCTAATCCCAAAATTGTAAGTCCTTAAAGGGAAATAGATAGACCCACCACTAAGTATACCGAAATAATCAGGATGAAGAGCTGATTTGATTTAGCCATGTCCGTCTGTCCGTCTGTCTGTTTGTATGCAAACTAGTCCCTCAATTTTTGAGATATCTTGATAAAATTTGGTGAGCGGGTGTATTTATGTTCCGATTTTTGTCATATCTTCCTCAATTTATCAGATTGAAGCTTCAAACATCAGCGGGTGTATTTAGGTGTCCGATTAGACATTTGTCGGAACAGGCCGGATCGGACCACTATATCATATATCCTCCATACAACCGATTTTTCAGAAAAAAAGGATTTTTGTCATATCTTCCTCAATTTATCAGATTGTAGCTTCAAACATCACCATATGCTTTCGTATATTGCACACATTGTTGTCTGAAAAAATGGATGAGGTCGGTCTATATATAGTATATATCCCCCACAACTGATTGTTCAGATAAGAAACTTTTCGTAATTACTGCCCCGTTTTAAGAGATAGAGGCTTCAAATTTCAACGAATGCTTACGTATATAGCATATATTGTTGTCTAAAGAAATCACAGAGATCGGTGGTATATATATGGTGGTATATATAGTATATATATATAATATATATATATATATATATATATTCGCAATTTCAGCCCCATTTGTTCAGATAAGAAACTTTTCGTAATTAATGCCCCATTTTAAGAGCTAGAAGCTCCAAATTTCACCAAATGCTTACGTATATAGCATACATTGTTTTCTAAAAAAATTATAGAGATCGGTGGTATATACAGTATATATCTCATACAACCGATTGTTCAGATAAGAAACTTTTCGCAATATCTGCCCATTTTAATAGATATAAGCTTCAAATTTCATCAGATGCTTACGTATATAGCATTTATTGTTGTGTGAAAAAATCATAGAGATCGGTGGTATATATCTTGCAACCCTTTCACATATGAGAAATGATTATATGTAGTATATAAATTACGGCTACTGAGCGGGAGTAGAAATCATAATTTATCACAATGTATGTACATGTATTATAACTAAGCAATGATAGAAATCGTACGATTTTATTTACCGCTAGGTCGATCAGTCATAGTTTTTGCATTGCTACTGAAATGAATTGGAATACCAATGTTAACAATAAATAAATTGAGCTTTGGCTCTGGATCATTCGCTACATTGTTGACCCCGAGTTAAGTTGTACACGTTCACAACTCCGCGATAAAAGTTAAACATCGCTATATAAAATTTTATATATAAATGCAATTATTTTGCGCTTTTCAATAATAGTTAAATAAAATCGTTATATAAAATTTTATAATTATAGGCGTTTATCTTGCGCGTTTGAATAATTGTGTAGCTAATTTAAGACACAAAGTCACACATAATGGCGAACGAGAACGAGTCTCTTGTCACATCTGCTCCACCACAAACACCAACATCTTAACACATTTCTGGAAGTACTATCATACGCACACCTCCATTTTCATCGAAGCACCCAGCATTGTGGTTCGCACAACTAGAATCCCAATTTCGAATTCGATCTATAACCAGCGAAGATGACCAATTTCTTCATGCGGTTTCGCTTAGTGACACACAATCGGCAACAGAGGTTGAAGACATCATTTTTCGACCACCACCAACCACGCCATACACAACTTTAAAACAAAATCTCATCGAACGTTTAACAAAGTCCAAAGACGCCAAGTGAATGGTGAAGAAATCGGATATCGCACTCCCTCGCAATTTCTACGCCACTTGCGTAGACTTGTCCGGACATTGCCGACAATGTTCTTAAAGCAAGGTAGCAGTCACAGCTCCCCACTCAAATGCGCGCATGTCTAGCAGCACAGCCCAACGCCTCGTTGGAAGATCTCAGCCGACTAGCTGACAAAATAAATGAGGTGATGCCGAATGTCAACCACACTATTGCGAACATATCCGAAGAACAATCATTGCGGACAGAAATCGACGAATTGCGTAAACAGATTGAAGCTTTAAACATCCGAAGGTCATGCAAACACATGCGGCAAAATACATATTTCAACTACAAACGTGATTCATCGCGTAGCCGTACGCGTTGCTTAGTCGACCGAATCTGCAGATACCACAAAAAGTTTGGCAACGAAGCACAGCGCTGCACACCAGGATGTAGGTATTCGGGAAACGCTCAGGGGAGTCATTAGAGGCGGTAAAAGACTTTCCGGCCATAACATGGCGCCGCCTTTTTATTATAGATCGCATCTCCGGGACAAAATTTCTAGTAGATACCGGTGCGGATGTTTCGATATTTCCACGGTATCGTCTTAAACCTAATCTATCCCCAGTTGGCTATCAGTTGTACTCAGCGTCAGGATCAACCATAGAAACATATGGCCACCACATGCTTCCGCTCGATTTTGGTTTGCGCCGCTATTTCACCTGGCGTTTTATTATCGCTGACGTTTCAAGGCCTATAATTGGGGCCGATTTCATTAGCCATTTCGGCATAGTAGTTGACTTGAAATATAGTCGAATTAGTGACGAAAATTCGGGAATCATTTCCAATGGTCAAAAGAAGCGCGCCCCGCAGAGGACTTATATTAAAGAGATTTGCGGCGAATCACCATACCTGTCACTTCTACAACAATTCCCTTCTATAACCAAGCTAGACGGAGCTTTTAAATTAGCGAAGCATAAAACAGTGCATCATATTAGGACTACAAATTATCCTCCGGTTTCGAGAAAAGCGCGACGACTCGCGCCGCATAAACTAAAGATTGCTAAGGAAGAGTTCGCCAAGATGGTGCAATTAGGTATCGCGCGTCCTTCAGACAGCCTTTGGTGCTCACCACTGCACTTAGCCACAAAATGTTGGGAGAGTCACGACCTTGCGGAGACTATCGTCGTATCAATGACCGCAAAATCGCCGATCGATATCCCGTGAGATACCTCGAAGACTTCGCAGCCAATCTGTGTGAAACAAAATTTTTTTCCACTATAGACTTAGTGCGAGCATTTAACCAAATACCTGTCGCTAGCGATGTCATTAAGAACACAGCTATAATCACTCCGTTTGGATTATACGAATTTCCTTTTATGACATTTGGCATAAGGAATGCCGCGCAAAGTTTCCAGCGTTTCATTGACGAAGTCACCCGTGATCTTCCATTCGTGTTTGGGTATATCGACGATCTTTTAATCGCTTCAGTAGATGAACGCCAGCACTTTAAGCACCTTAAAGTGCTATTTCAACGTCTCCAATATTACGGTGTAGTAACTAACACCTCAAAGTCAGTATTCGGCGCAAACGAAGTAAATTTTCTCGGTCACTATATAACAAGCCGGGGAATTAAGCCATTGCCTGAAAAGAGCAGCGCCATAAGAGACCTTTCGCACCAGTGACGGTTAAGAAACTTCGTGGTTATATCGGTATGGTAAATTTTTACCGAAAATTTATAGAGAATGCCACTGAGCTTATTGATCCACTTAATAAATTACTTTCCGGTCCCAATATCAGAAGTACACACTAAATCCAATGGACAAAAGAGCTCGTAGATGCCTTCGAACGTTCTAAACAAGCCTTAGCGACGTGCGCTGAACTAGCTCACCCTAATATGGAAGCAGACTTAGCCATTTTCACAGACGCATCCAACTCCACAATAGGGGTAGTTTTACAGCAGCGTATTAATAATTTTTGGCAGCCTCTTGCATTTTTTAGTCGAATGCTGCCCGAATCCATATGCAAGCTTTCCACCTACGATAGGGAGCTTCACGCGATATACGAAGCAGTGAAGTATTTTAGACATATGTTTGATGATAGGCATATTAGCATCTACACGGACCACAAGCCACTCCAGCATATATTCAAACAGCGACCTGAACGTGCGTCACCATGGCAGTTTCGAAGAATTGAGTGGATAAGCCAATTAACAACAGAAATAAAACACGTAAGTGTACAAAATAACATTGTGGCAGATGCCCTTTCACGCGTTGATGCCATTTCAACACCAGTTACGCCTCAGCAACTAGCAGCAGCTCAAGTCAGCGACACAGAGCTTCAACAGCTCAGTAATTCGCCAAGCTCTGCGCTCCGTCTTCAGAAACTTATTTTATCACTGGATTGCGAGATATGGGGTTCCTCTTCGAATCACCTCAGATCGTGGAGGCCAATTCGAATCGGCTTTGTTCAAATAGCTTGCTCAGTTTTTCCGCATCCATCACCCCAGGACCACTCCGTACCACCCACAAGCCAATGGGCTCGCTGAGCGCTTGCACAGGCAGCTTAACTCAGCGCTGCTATGTCACCAAGATTCTTCGTATTATTCGCTTCCAATAGTTCTCATGGAACTAAGAACCTCATGGAAAAATGATATTTCAACAACACCGGCCGAATTAGTGTATGGTGAACCAAATCGAATTCCAGGGGAATTTCTGAAAACTGGCACAATCCATCAATACATGGTTAAATTCATAACTTACAACAACATTTTCGTAATTTAACCCCGACCGAAATGTCGCACCACGGCAAGAGGTCAATTTTTCGTTTCAGAGAGCTAAATACCTGCAGACATGTTCTGGTACGTCAAGGACAAATAGGCCCATCATTAAGCACACCATATAACGGCCCGTATCGTGTCTTATCACGCCACGATAAACATTTTTATATTGAAGTGCAAGGACAGCGAACCCCAGTCTCAGTGAACAGACTTAAGCCCGTATATGAGGTATCGACGGACGAGCCAGACACATCAACAAGAACAGTTCAACCAACGAGGCGTGTGCATTTCGCTGATAATGCATACTTTTTTTTTAAATACTGATATCTTATTTCCTAAGCATGAAATGTAATTTTTTAGACTTAAAAAAAAACACAAGGGACATGTGGCAACCCTTTCACATATTGGAAATGATTATATGTTGTATATAAATTACGGCTACTGAGCGGGAGTAGAAATCATAATGTATCACAATGTATGTAAATGTGTTATAACTAAGCAATGATAGAAATCATACGATTTTATTTACCGCTAGGTCGCTCATTCATAGTTTTTGCATTGCTACTGAAATGTATTGGGATACCAATGTTAACAATAAATAAATTGAGCTTTGGCTCTGGATCATTCGCTACATATATAGTATTGTAACGAATATTAGCAACACTAAGGGTACTGTCATCTCTAAGCCGATGCTAAGCAGTGACGTGAATGCACATCAATAATTCAATCATTATTTCTACACATATGTACGTACACACAGCAGAGAAGCAGCGCATAAACACATGCAGATATCTTATCTGAGATATGCAATTCTAATTGTGGAAGTGTCGCTCACAAACACACGCATACGAGAGCTATACACGTAGATCTGTAGTTATAATTATAACAGATAACCAACTAGTATATTCTAGAACAGAAGCGCCTAGATGATGCAACGAGGAAATCAAAGAGTATAAAAGGCCTCAACAATTGAGGCGCTACAATCAGTTTTTATTAAGCGCGCAATCTGTCGGGCAATAGTAGAGTTATTTATTGTGAAGTACTTTAATAAAGGCCATTTTGCATTATTAAATATTGGAGTTATTTATTCTACAGTTTAGTGATTCGAACTTGGCAGAAGGTTGCAAATAAGAGGATTTGCAAGTAAATTCGTTACAATTGGTGTCAGAAGAGGAATTGTTGAATAAATTCCGAAGACTTCGAATAAAACTTGGACATGGCAAAGTGGAGTGAATTGAAGATCCAGCAGCTGGAGAAGGAGTTGGAGAGCTGTGGATTGAATACAAGCGGCATTAAAATCGAACTTCAAGCACGACTACGAGAGGCAATGGAAGCAGAAGGAATTAACGTGGGAGAGTATGTCTTTCCTCTTGATGGCGAGGAGACAACAAAAATTGAATAGAAAAATGAAACATCGCAGACAGTTACTAGCACAGACTTGAACATGATATTGGCTGCAATATCTGCACAAACATCGACAGTAACATCAATGTCGTCGCAAATATCATCCCAACTGGAAGAATAAAAGACAAATATAATATCTCAACTGGCAGAACAAAAGACAAATATAACATCACAAATGGAAGAACAGAAGACACGTATTGCAGAAATGTCGTCAGATATAACATCTAAGATTGAAGCACAAGAAACCCGTATTTAAGAAATGTCGACACATATTACATCCAAGATGGAAGCACAAGAGGAGCGCTTATCTTTGCAGGTGGCACAAATGTCTTCGCAGTTAGAAGCACAGAATACAAAAATTGTACAGCTCGAGGACAAAATGGATGCCGAGATAGAAACTTTGAGAGGTCGTATACGGGTGTTGCAACTGAATCGTCCAGTTCTTTCAGCAAGCAATACGAAGGTAAAAACTCCATCTTTTGACGGCTCTGTTCCTTTCCAGGTGTTTAAGATTCAGTTTGAGAAGACCGCAGCAGTGAACAACTGGAGTGCTGAAGATAAAGTTGCTGCACTATTCGAGGCATTGAAAGGATCTGCTGCTGAAATCCTACAGACTATTCCCGAGGAGGAGCGGAACAACTACGAAACATTGATGAGTGCTCAAGAGAGGCGATACAGAAGCAAACACAGGAAGCAGATACACCAAATAGAGTTGCAAAACCGTTACCAAAAAGCTAATGAGACTTTGCAAGGGTATGCTTCGGATGTTGAAAGGTTGGCTCATTTGGCAAATGCGGACGCACCCGTGGAATACACGTTTCCAGAGTTTTATAAATGGCATACGGGACGTAGAAACGAAGCGAGCGACATATGCAAACCAAAAATCCACATTCGCAGAGACGGTATCCCAAGCACTGACATAGTAAACTGCCTCACTTTTGAGTAAGCCAGCGTACAAAGCCCATCGTGTGGAAGTAGAAAGGCCAGACTGGGTAGACACAATTTTGGAAGCATTAAAAGGAACGCAGCAGAAAAACGATGGTGCCGTCAAATGCTTTAAATGTGGAAAGCCAGGACACATTGCACGCTATTGCAGTACCAATCCTAACAGTTCCAGCAATGTGGGTGGCCGTAAACGCAGAGCTGAAGGAGATGAGCAGATATCCAAATCCACTCATTCGTTAAACTAAGGCGAGTCAGCCGCAAGGGGCGACAGCTGGCGCCCTCAATTGAATGCCCCATAATCTCTATCTCGCAAATTGGAAGAAGGTCAAGCAATCTTACTATAGGAGGGCATGTGGATGGAAAGAAACATTTACTGACTGTAGATACGGGTGCATCCCATCATTCGATCAGATTTAGTCAACAAGAAGATAAGACCATTGCTTGGAGCAAGATTACGCACAGCCACGGGAGAGGACACCCAGGTAATTGGAGAAGTAGCAATCGGGAACGTCACGGTACTACACAATTTTATAGTGGCAGAGATTGTTGATGAAATCATAATTGGAGTGGACTTCTTAATCGACCAAGGCATCAAGATCGATATGCAAAGCAATACGATGCGATATAAGAACCTGGATGTGCCACTTAATTTCGGCTACGAGAGAGGCTACAGCAGTAAACGAGTGCTGGTGGAAGAGAGTCAGCAAATACCACCAAAATCCGAAGCAGTAATCTGGGCAAAGGTTGATCGAGATTGCGGGACAAACAAATTGTGGGTTGTCGAAGCAGCAAACAAATCAGCACCGAACATACTTGTAGGTAAAACCCTGGCTGTGACAAAACAAGATGGACGTATTCCGGTAAGAGTACTCAATGAGTTCAAGTCACCACTCAAACTGACCAAAGGAGCTATTTTGGGAAGATTTCAAGAGGCTGAAGTAGTTATTAACTGTGAACAGCTCCAGAAAAACGTTTCATCTAGTAATACTGATCTTTCAAATGACATCACGGCAAGGACGGAGGGGCTAGAGGAAAGTTATGCAAAGCAACTGCTCCTAAAGTACGCAAACATATTTGATCAGGATAGTTCCAAACCGGGCCGCACCAATGTTGTGAAACATCAAATTGACACTGGAGACACGAGGCCGATACATCAAGCTCCTCGTAGTGTTCCACTGGCAAAACGGGAAGTTGTGAGTAAAATCGTACAAGAATTGAGCGACAGCGGCGTCATCGAACCATCAGCTAGTCCATAGAGCTCACCTGTGGTACTTGTGAAGAAGAAGGATGGGAAAATGAGGTTTTGCGTGGACTACCGCAAGATGAACGACGTCACGAAAAAGGATAGCTACCCAGTGCCAAGAATTGACGACACTCTGGTCTCGCTCTCCACACTGGACTTGAACGGTGGCAACTGGCAAGTGGAGGTGAATGTGGAAGACAAAGAAAAAATAGCTTTCAGCGTCGGAGATGGTCTTTGCCAATTTACAGTAATGTCTTTGGACTTTGTAATGCACCAGCTACTTTTGAGAGACTCATGGATCAGGTATTGAAAGGACGCACTGGAAAACATGCTTGGTATACCTGGACGACATCATCGTATTGGGCAAGAACTTCGATGAACATTTTAAAAACTTGGAGGAAGTTTTCCAGAGAATAGCTGGGGCTGGTCTAAAACTATGTCCCAAAACGTGTGCGCTGTTTAAAAAGGAAGTAAATTATTTGGGTCACAAGGTAACGACAGAAGGTATCCGTACAGCAAATGAAAAGATAGAGGCAGTAAAGTATTGGCCAAGACCACAGAACTTGCATGAATTAAGAAGTTTCCTTGGGCTGTGCACATATTACCGGCGATTTGTACCAAACTTTTCAAGCGTAACCCGTACAACAAATGAAAAGATAGAGGCAGTAAAGGATTGGCCAAGACCACAGAACCTGCATGAATTAAGTAGTTTCCTTGGGCTGTGCACATATTACCGTCAATTTGTACCAAAATTTTCCAGCATAACCCATAACCTCCATGAGCTTACAAGAAAAAATAAAGCTTTTGAATGGAAGAAGGAGCAAGAAGTGGCTTTCCAAACATTGAAAGAGCGTTTGTGCACTGCCCCAATGTTGGCATATCCGATTCCAGGAGCAACCTTTATTCTAGATACAGATGCGAGTGGATATTATTCCAGGAAATGCGTAAATCATTGGTCATTCGAAAAATACGGACCACTGCATTGCATCCTCAGTCTGATGGTATGGTAGAACATTGGAGGAGCACTTAAGGAAAGTAGTGGACAAGTACCATAAGGAGTGGGATACCCGCACACCATTATTCTTGATGGCTTACCGATAAGCAGTGCATGAGACAACGGGCCAAACCCCTGCAAAAGTAATTTTTGGCAATGAACTTCGACTGCCTGCTGATTTGAAGTTTGGGATAGATGCCGATGCGGAGAGAAATGTCAAGAGAAATGAGAGAGATACACGATCTTATAAGACAACGAGCCCCAGCGGGTTAGGGGATCAGAATATACCCGCGGTAGATATGCCTGTCGTAAGAGGCGACTAAAATACCAGATTAAAGGGGTTGTGTAACGCAACCCTTCAGGTTGCCAGCGCAATATATAGCTTCTCCGAACCCAATTGTCAACCTCACCTATCCGCGGCGAATCCTGTTTCACTAACAGACGAGGCTCTGGCGACCACAAGCTCCTCATGGAACTTGGGGGTGGGGAGGGGGGAATGGCCTGAAGGTTTAATGTGGCTACATAAATCGTTCCCGAGATGGTCGGGCTAGCACCTTAATGGTGTTGTGGTACCGGAGCGTACCGGATCTTTATCCGGCAAAGGACCATCACATCGATGATACTCCCCAAAGCCTTCGGGGAGCAACCTTATCGCTACAACAACAACAACAACAACAACGAGCAAAGATTATGAGTGACAAGATGAAAGCCCGATACGATAAAGCAATTAATTCTGAAGGTTTTCAGGAAGGATATTTGGTGCTGTTATACAACCCACAACGAAAAAAAGGTTTGTCCCCAAAATTGCAGTGTAATTGGGAAGGCCCATATAAAGTTATAAAACGGATCAACGATGTAGCGTACCGGATACAAAACATCGGTAAAACACGAACCAAAATGAAAGTGGTCCATTTGGAAAGGCTGGCAGCGTTTAGATCGAGAGATTTGTCTGATCGGGACGATCAGACTTAGGTGGAGGGCAGTGTAACGAATATTAACAACACTAATGGTACTGTCATCTCTAAGCCGATGCTAAGCAGTGACGTGAATGCACATCAATAATTCAATCATTATGTCTACACATATGTACGTATACGCAGCAGAGAAGCACATGACCACCCGCCCTGTTTCCTACCACACAACAAAAAGAAAGGAGAAAATTGTGACTAAAATTGAAAAGGTAAAGAATTATAGATAGAGCGGAAGAGGACCGTCCTGTCGGGTGGAGCCGCCCACCCCATTTCTTGCAAACCGCAAAGAATCCATGAGTGCTACTAAGCTCCGGTAATTTAGGTAGCACTCCCTATCATGTCAATCGTCCGTCAAAGCGTTATCACAGCCCTCACCGCCATCTCATCCTCCAAAACCAATACCTACCACCAACTCTAATGGAATCTACTCAGCCATGACTTTGGCTAGCCAAGTTCCCATCTTCAACCCACCCTAATAAATAAATCGACCCAACTAATATTCATTTACAATTTAATCAATCATTAAAATGCTTAATCCCCAATCAAAGTATTATCATAATTCTACAGAACAAAATTTCATAGTTGTAAAATTTCGAGACACCCTAACGTATCTTTGCTAATATAGCTAAACTATCTCGTTAATAAGAAAAATGTTATGATGTACACAAATATGTGTGTTTGAGTTTAGCTAACCGCGCTCCTACGAGTTGCTCAGCTTTGACTTTGTTGACGATCAAAGCAAAAAAAAAACATTGCAAGAGAAAAAAAACAAAATATTTTCAACAAAAAGGCAAAAGGTTCAATACCAATAATGCATATGCATGTGCATAGGTCATCAACATCTACAAAAATGTATGTAAAGATCAAAGAAGTTACAAACAAAACTTTCTCACTTACCTTGTCCCTCCAGCAACTGGTACCAATTGCGAAGAAAGAGAGGCGCTAAGGAGAATATTTTTTTAATATTTGAAGTTATACTCAGGTGCACGTAAAAAAGGTAAACCTGAACATTTGTTGGTTTGAATAAAAAAAAAAGATATTAATAAAGCAACCCTAGTTATTATGGGAACGTAACCTAGGAATGCGATTTCCTTTAAACAATCATAAATTCCGAATTTGAAAAATTGAAATTAAAATAAAAGCAAAATATGTAATAAGGGTAAATGTTTAACACCTTGTATGCAAAAGGTTAGCAATAAAAACAAATTCCAATTTTGATGCTGCGATAACGAAATTATCGTCAAAAAAGGTATAATGTGCATTTGCATATTCATAATCCTATATACCGATTTAACAGGTGGGTATAAAACCTATAATCAACACAATGTTGCCTAAGTTGTATTAAAACTCGCAAACAAAAAAAATCGAGAGGTAAAAATTATAAAGAAAAGAAGAAAATAAAAAAAATTTGAAGTCTGCTGCCCTATCCCCTTGCTAATGTTGCTACTGCTGTTTACTGCGACGTTTCTTCTCCCGGAACTGCACAATGACGTCGATCTCGCTCTCCCTTCGCTTGATCGTTGTGCTTTTAGTTGCGGCGAGCAAATTTCTTTTGTAGCAATACTTGTGTATACTTTTCTAATTGGTGTGTGCAAAAGCTGCAACTGGACTTGGTAGGACGTTGACCTACATCCAATTAGGCGATAGTCAAGCTGTTTTATTATATGTGGTTAGGGGTGGGACCGTTGTAAATACTTTTTGCCGTTGGTTCTTAAGCATCAAAATGCATATGCATATGTATAAAGTGCTGTGTGAAGCGGTACATTATATGAAATTTTGAGGCCTTCGTATGGAGTCTCCCGCGGGCGAAGACCTGGAAATCGAATTTGGTCATTAGAACATATATAGGTATATGTATATAATTATATATATATATTTTTTTTTTCGTATATTGGACATAAATTTTTTCTTTTATACACATATATACCTACATGCGTATATATATTACACATGGGTATATAAGGTGAAAAAGACCAAATAAAGTAAAGTTTTCAATATATATATATAATTTTTTTTTTTTACCTAGTGTAAATGCATACATAATATGTATGTATTACATATGTATATGTAGCATTTTTCTTTGTTTTGTATGTACCTCGTTGCATATATCTTTAGGCATATAGCCATACCCAACAGAATTGTATACCCACATGTACTTATGGGCCACAATAACTTCTTGGGTATAGCACATATGTATATACACCCATACACATCACTGCCTGCGTACACTCAAAAATATTCGTTTACAAATTTCTTTTCTTCATACATCTTGTTTAATTTATAAGTAATTTGCTATGCCCAAGTATGTACATGAGTATATATATAGCTATAAGCATACATACTCACATACATATATCTTAAGGGCTTTATAGATATAATAAAAGCACGGACTTACCTCAGTTATGGCGGGAACTAGATCTTCTATTTTCTTCGAAACTAGGTACTGGGGTTTGCGACATTTAGTCGGTTTACACCCGTCGCATATAGTTTTTAATTAAATTAGATAAAATTATAATTATTTTGGCGAACTTCGCACTCGCTTTTATATACACCCGCACTTAAATAAATTGACGTGGTCACCACTTCACTCACTTGTAATAATTTTTCAACTGAATTTTTCTGCTTTCGCAGACTGCAAGCGACCCAACTAGCGACCGTAAGCTTGCCCGCGATCATCACCGAGTATTTGGCATAAACCAACTCGGGTAATTTGGCACGAATTGGGTCGAACATCACTCACACATTCACACTCTTTTCTGGCAATACAGATATCTGTAGATATTTGTATCATGCTTTGATGGGCTAAATACTCAAGTGCACTATGTTACAAAAAGCAGCAAAAGAAAAGGGCTGCGGTTACAGGCTCACAACCGCCGATGGTGCTCGTCCCATGGAGCATTTGTGAAAAAGATTAGCAGCCTCTTAATTGAAACTACCTTGCCCAACGTGTAGCTTCATCCCACGACCCCAAGCCGGGCATCAAAAAAAAAACTGGATAATTGTTTAGTCTACTCTCTGACTGAACCTCTCTTTTGGTATACGTTTCTTAGACTATAACTGGGTTTGTTCTAATGCTAAACACACACACACATATAGCAACAACAAACAACAACCACAAGTAATCAACCTGTTGAAATTTAACATGCCAATTTACCAACAATAAACTAGTAAGAGTTGCCAAGTGTAATATCATGTATCCAAATGGTCCATTAGCAACAGGCCAGACAATTGCTAAAAACGTTCTAAAAAAAAAAATACTAAGCTACAAATATATCCTTCGTATGGTATACCCCCAACTTCTTCCCAGAGCGGTCTCCTAATTCGTATAACGATTATTCGCAGGACGACGCACTGTACGTGCTTTGGCGCTAACTTAGCGTTATAGTTATCAGCTTGACAGCTCTGTTTGAAGTTGCGTCTTTATACCACTTGTTCGACATTGAACTTAACATCTTTCGCACGAGTGTAGACCTTTTCAACGACCTGGTGTGCTCTCTTTAGTTCATAAAACACCTTATCTCTTATCAGTTGGTTTCTGTCTGGTCCTATTTTTACATCGCATTCTATGTCCTTTACAAAAAACCTGCATAATACGGAGATTCATCTATGGCTGCATGTTTCGCACTTCTTAGTGCAAAAGCCGCCTCACTTACATGCTGATCCCAGTTTTTCTGATTTTCTCCGATGTACGCCCTAATCACCTGTAGCACCGACCGGTTAACGCGCTCTGCTGCATTCGCTTGAGGGGCGTAGAACGCGGTACGTATGTGCTTTGTGCCGTATTTTTCAAGGAAAGTGCTGAAGAACTCGACACAAATTGTTTCCCATTATCGGAGTGCACAAATTCGGGTACTCCGAATATGTGGAACACCTCCCTTTCAAGATACTGCACTACCTTACCAGCAGTGGCACATTGCATGGGTTTAAGGAACACAAATTTACTAAAGTGATCTAAACATACAAAAACAAACACATTTCCATCCTTTGTACGAGGATATGGTCCCCTAAACCGACATATAGACGTTGGAAAGGTCGCTCAGTTATCTGTTGCTTTCCCATTGGTGGCTTACGAAAGTTGTTTTGTGTTTTGGTGGTTTTGCACACGCTACATTCCTTAACACATACTGCATGTCTGACGCCATTTCCGGCCAGAAATCAATTCCTAGGTAAACTTCTTGGGTAAACTCTGGTACTATAAGAAATTCTAAGTTTTCCATTGTGCCATCCCGGAATTTCATCCCGCCTTTCCCAAGATAGCTCGCACAGCGCCCTGAGTTTAATAGAGCTCGTGCTTCCTGACTTCCGATAACAGCTCTAGCAAAAAATCTGTTGGTGCCTTTCAATGTGACTATGGTTGCAATGATCTTTTTACGTATTCTTTTCAACGTACGTTGTTTTTCTCGCATTTCCTTTATTTTTCTAAAATTCCTATTTTTTCTCTTAGTTTCTATTTCTTCCAAAAAATCCGTTTTCTTGCTTCTTCATATAATGGTTTTCGTTCATATAAACTTCTCCCTGTACTTCTACTTGTTTTCGCCCTTTCAAATATATCTTCTTTATATGCACCCGCTTCAAAATCTTGACCCCAGTGATAATTTCTCTTTACCTTTCACATTTCCGGGTACTTTTGCTCCTGGCCAGGGTTGCCGGTTCTCCCTGCCAGCGCCTGGTTTCCCGTCTCAGATTTAATAACACAAAAGACTCGTCACGACCACAAACAAAACATTTCATATTATGAAATGAGGACTTACATCTAGTATCTTTTGCCGCTTCTGCCGGATTTTTTGCAAAGAAATCCACCGGCATTCCGCAAACAAAACACAACATCAGGTGGAAGGGGGACGGACAAACCACTCGACTGCTACTATCACTAGGGGAGTGAGACATTTGAGGGTTGGGGTTAACAGGAGTGGGATGAGGTTTGGGTGACACATATTGAGCTCCGGCACCAGGCACTGGTGGGGATGTGACTGGCTTGCTCCTATTCTCTCTGCCTAAAGCCTCTACCTCTAAGTTTTGAACGATATCACCGCTCGCCCCGTAAAATTCTACCTCACTAACTATTTTACTTCTAGCCCGATTTTCCTTTATTAGTTTTTCCGCGCGCTTACATTCGGATTTGAGTTCGGCTAAGGTATTTATCCTAGAAGAAAATGTCAAATTGGCCAAATAAGGTTTTAAATTTCCCTTGATGATTTTTACTAGCTCTTCTTCCGGGAGTTTCTTCTTTAACCTGAAAGTCAGATCGTGAACATCCACATAAAAATCTTCAAATGTTTCTTGATGCGTCTGTTTTCTTTCCATAATTTCTTTTATTACCTCGTAATCCGATTCTGAAGATTTGAACTGCGTCAAAAGTTCTGCTTTCAGATTTTCATATCCGAAATTCACATTATCTGCATTTCTTCTAATATTTGCCAATACCATTTTAGTGCTACCCCGCTTACTAAGCAATGAAAATCAGCTAACAACTGCTCGTATGAAAGCTGGTATTGGGCTCGTATCCTTTCAACGAGGAAAATAAAACTTTCGACTGTCATGGTTTTGTTAGTGCCATCGAATTTTAGATGCCATTTTTCTAAATCAATTTTTTTTCTGTAACTAAAACCGCCTGATCTATTTGACTGGTCCCTATGATTATCCTCGTTTGTATGCTGGTTGTGATGACCGGGCGTTGACGTTGAGGCTGGCGCTGCTGGAGCTGCGGGTAAACGCATGGATTGTTCCATATCAGCAACTCTGTTGCTCAGATGTGACATATCCGCCCTCATCTTCCTTAGCTCCTCCATTCCTTCCGCCATCACATTGTCATGCTGGATCATGATTTGCATGATTCGCGTCAACTGCTCTATGCGCTCGGATTGGGAGGCCGGTGCTGCGGGTGGCGGTGCGGTCTCTTGATTGTTTACTGGTGGAGTGCTACCTGTAGCCCCTCCTAATTCCTCGGTATGTGCGTCTGTTGAAGGCCTTATCTAGTTTTTTTGAAAAACTTAACGTGCTATCAGAGGTGTTAATGCCCAACTGGTTCGTTATATTGAAACCTAAAGGAAGATCTGCTGCTGTCTCCGCTACACCAAAAATTCTATTAGCACAACGACTGAAATAATTGGTAGGAACAAAATCTACCGGGTACCTAATCCCGGTATCTATTTGGGTGAGTATTGGCCCTACTACTTGATTGTCGAGAGCTCTGGTTCTACTCCTGGTAACTCTTTTATCCCCAGAAATAATTCCTAATCCCAACCTCAATTCTTCCTCGCGACCTTCCTGTGCATCCATACACGACCGCGACGAAAATCGTAAACCTTGCAAAAAAAATTCCAAACAAGTAAGGAGGGCTAAGTTCGGGTGTAACCGAACATTACATACTCAGTTGAGAGCTGTGGAGACAAAGTAAGGGAAAATCGCCATGTTGTAAAAAGAACCTAGGGTGACCCTGGAATGTGTTTGTATGACATGTGTATCAAATGGAAGGTATTAAAGAGTATTTTAAGAGGAAGTGGGCCATAGTTCTATAGATGGACGCCATTAGGGATATCGCCATAAAGGTGGACCAGGCCTGACTCTAGAATTTGTTTGTACGATATGGGTATCAAATGAAATGTGTTAATGATAATTTTAAAAAGGGAGTGGGCCTAAGGTCTATAGGTGGACGCATTTCGAGATATCGCCATAAAGGTGGACCAAGGGTGACTCTAGAATTTATTTTGTACGATATGGGTATCAAATGAAAGGTGGTAATGACTATTTTAAAAGGGAATGGGCCTTAGTTCTATAGATGGACGCCGTTTCGAGATATCGCCATAAAGATGGACCAGGGGTGACTCTAGAATTTGTTTGTACGATATGGGTATCAAACGAAAGTTGTTAATAAGTGTTTTAAAAGGGAGGGGGCCTTAGTTCTATAGGTGGATGCCTTTTCGAGATATCGCCATAAACGTGGACCAGGGGTGACTCTATAATTTGTTTGTACGATATGGGTATCAAATGAAAGGTGTTAATGAGTATTTTAAAAGGGCGTAGGCCTTAGTTCTATAGGTGGATGCCTTTTCGAGATATCGCCATAAACGTGGACCAGGGGTGACTCTAGAATTTGTTTGTACGATATGGGTATCAAATGAAAGGTGTTAATGAGTCTCTTAAAAGGACGTGGGCCTTAGTTCTATAGGTGGACCCCTTTTCGAAATATCGCCATAAAGGTGGACCAGCGGCGACTCTAGAAATTGTTTGTACGATATGGGTATCAAATGAAAGGTGTTAATGAGTATCTTAAAAGGACGAGGGCCTTAGTTCTATAGGTGGACGCCTTTTCGAAATATCGCCATAAAGGTGGACCAGGGGCAACTCTAGAATTTGTTTGTACGATATGGGTATCAAATGAAAGGTGTTAATGAGTATTTTAAAAAGGAGTGGGCCTTAGTTCTATAGGTGGACGCCTTTTCGAAATATCGCCATAAAGGTGGACCAGGGGTGACTCTAGAATTTGTTTGTACTATATGGGTATCAAATGAAAGGTGTTAATGAGTATTTTAAAAGGGAGTGGGCCTTAGTTCTATAGGTGTACCTTTTCGGAATATCGTTATAAAAGTGGACCAGGGTTGACTGTAGAATGCGTTTGTACAATATGGGTATCAAACGAAAGGTGTTAATAAGTGTTTTAAAAGGGAGTGGGCCTTAGTTCTATAGGTGGACGCCTTCTCGGAATATCGTTATAAAAGTGGAGCAGGGATGACTCTAGAATGCGTTTGTACAATATGGGTATCAAATGAAAGGTGTTAATGAGTATTTTAAAAGGGCGTGGGCCTTAGTTCTATAGGTGGACGCCTTTTCGAAATATCGCCATAAAGGTTGACCAGGGGCGACTCTAGAATTTGTTTGTACGATATGGGTATCAAATGAAAGGTGTTAATGAGTATTTTAAAAAGAAGTGGGCCTTAGTTCTATGTGTGGACGCCTTTTGGAGATATCGCCCTAAACGTGGACCAGGGGTGACTCTAGAATTTGTTTGTACGATATGGGTATCAAATGAAAGGTGTTAATGAGTATCTTAAAAGGGTGTGGACCTTAGTTCTATAGGTGGACGCCTTTTCGAAATATCGCCATAAAGGTGGACCAGGGGTGACTCTAGAATTTGTTTCTTTATGGGTATCAAATGAAAGGTGTTAATGAGTATTTTAAAAGGGCGTGGACCTTAGTTCTATAGGTGGACGCCTTTTCGAAATATCGCCATAAAGGTGGGCCAGGGGTGACTCTAGAATTTTTTCGTACGATATGGGTATCAAATGAAAGGTTTTAATGATTATTTTAAAAAGGAGTGGGCCTTAGTTCTATATGTGGACGCCTTTTCGAGATATCGCCATAAACGTGGACCAGGGGTGACTCTAGAATGCGTTTGTACATTATGGGTATCAAATTAAAGGTATTAATGGGGGTTTTAAAAGGGAGTGGCCCTTAGTTGTATATGTGAAGGCGTTTTCGAGATATCTACCAAAATGTGGACCAGTGTGATCCAGAACATCATCTGTCGGGTACCGCTAATTTATTTATATATGTAATACCACGTACAGTATTCCTTCCAAGATTCCAAGGGCTTTTGATTTCGCGCTGCAAAACTTTTTCATTTTATTCTACTTAATATGGTAGGTGTCACACCCATTTTACCAAGTTTTTTCTAAAGTTATATTTTGCGTCAATAGACCAATACAATTACCATGTTTCCTTCCTTTTTTCGTATTTGGTATATAATTATGGCATTTTTTTCATTTTTCGTAATTTTCGATATCGAAAAAGTGGGCGTGGTCATAGTCGGATTTCGGCCATTTTTTACACCAATACAAAGTGAGCTCAGATAAGTACGTGAACTGAGTTTAGTAAAGATATATCGATTTTTGCTCAAGTTATCGTGTTAAAGGCCGAGCGGAAGGACAGACGGTCGACTGTGTATAAAAACTGGGCGTGGCTTTAACCGATTTCGCCCTTTTTCACAGAAAACAGTTATCGTCCTAGGAGCTAAGCCTCTACCAAATTTCACAATGATTGGTTAATTTTTGTTCGACTTATGGTATTAAAAGCATCCGTGGCGGAGCCACGCCCATTTTGAAATTTTCTTTTATTTTTGTATTTTGTTGCACCATATCATTTCTGGAGTTGAATTTTGGCATAATTTACTTATATGCTGTAAAGATATTAACTTTTCTTTTAAAATTTGAATTAACAAAAAATTTTTTTAAAAAGTGGGCGTGGTCGTTCTCCGATTTTGCTAATTGTTATTAAGCAGACATAAAGTAATAAGAGTAACTTTCCTGCCAAACTTCAGCATGATATCTTCAACGACTGCCAAATTACAGCTTGCAAAACTTCTAAATTACCTTCATTTAAAAGTGGGCGGTGCCACGCCCATTTTCCAAAATTTTACTAGTTTTCTATTCTGCGTCATAAGCTCAACTCACCTACCAAGTTTCATCGCTTAATGCGTATTTGGTAATGAATTATCGCACTTTTTCGATTTTTCGAAATTTTCGATATCGGAAAAGTGGGCGTGGTTATTGTCCGATATCGTTCATTTTAAATAGCGATCTGAGCTGAGTGCCCAGGAACCTACATACCAAATTTCATCAAGATACCTCAAAATTTACTCAAGTTATCGTGTTAATGGACAGACGGACCGACGGACGGACGGACGGACATGGCTCAATCGAATTTTTTTTCGATACTGCTGATTTTGATATATGGAAGTCTATATCTATCTCGATTCCTTTATACCTGTACAACCAACCGTTATGCATTCAAAGTTAATATACTCTGTGAGCTCTGCTCAACTGAGTATAAAAAATTCAAAAATTCAAAAAAGTTTGTTGTTTGCAAAATATGGGAATTCTTTATAGGTTTATTAAACGGTATATATTAATAAATAATAAATAATTATTGAATAAAATTGAAATTCATATATATATAGGTTTAGAAAATTTAAAAGCAATATAGGGTTAATTCAGTGTAAGTATTCCTTAGATTTTCTATGGAGATAATGCTGCAGTTTTATACCTATCCACACCTACGTACAGAATATATACTTCGGTTAAAATTTCATGAGTATGTACGAGTTGCGTTTTTCCAATTTCAATATTTTGCACCAAACGAAAATAAATAAATAATAATACCAAGGTAAAAAAAAATGTTTGTACTTAATGGATTTACCTTGCCTAAATTTCAGTAGTAAGAAAAATTCTAAATTCCATAAAAGAAATCATAAAATATAAAAAAATAATAAAATATAAAATGATAGCAAAAAATTAAAATAATAAAATAGAAGAACCCGACTGTCTTCGATAAGCAATCGAACGAAATCAAGAAAAAAATTCAAAATATGAACAAAAAACATGAAAGCAATTCAATATATTATTTCTTTCTTTGTTTTCTGTTTTTTTTTTTTTTGAATTTTTTTCAAAAACTTGTTTCAAAAAAAAGGGACAGATTTCTGAGTCCAGTTTTTTTCCAGTTCCTTTTTTTCAACTTCTAGAGAATAAAAAAAAGGAAATTAAATTTGAACAAGTAAGGAAGGCTAAGTTCGGGTGTAAACGAATATTACATACTCAGCTGAGAGCTTTGGAGACAAAATAAGGGAAAATCACCATGTAGGAAAATGAACCTAGAGTAACCCTGGAATGTGTTTGTATGACATTGGTATCAAATGGAAGGTATTAAAGAGTATTTTAAAAGGGAGTGAGCCATAGTTCTATAGGTGGACGCCATCTCGGGATATCGACATAATGTGCTTTTACGATATGGGAATCAAATGAAAGGCGTTAATGAGTATTTTAAAAGGTAGTGGACCTTACTTCTATAGGTCGACGCCTTACGAGATATCGATAAATGTGGACCAGTGGTGACTCTAGAATTTGTTTATACGATATGGGTATCAAATAAAAGGTGTTAATGATTATTTTAAAAAGGAGTGGGCCTTAGTTCTATAGGTGGACGCCTATTCGAGATATCGGCATAAAGGTGGACCAGGGGTGACTCTAGAATTTGTTTGTACGATATGGGTATCAAATGAAAGGTGTTAATGAGTATTTTAAAAGGGAGTGGGCCTTAGTTCTATAGGTGGACGCCTTATCGAGATATCGCCATAAAGGTGGACCAGGGGTGACTCTAGAATTTGTTTGTACGATATGGGTATCAAATGAAAGGTGTTAATGAGTATTTTAAAAGGGAGTGGGCCTTAGTTCTATAGGTGGACGCCTTTTAGAGATATCGTCATAAACTTGGACCAGGGGTGACTTTAGAATGCGTTTGTACAATATGGGTATCAAACGAAAGGTGTAATTGAGTATTTTAAAAGGGAGTGGGCCTTAGTTCTATGGGTGGACTCCTTTTCGAGATATCGCCATAGAGGTGGACCAGGGGTGACTAGAATTTCTTTGTACGATATGGGTATCAAATGAAAGGTGTTAATGAGCATTTTAAAAGGGAGTGGGCCTTAGTTCTATAGGTTGACGCCTTATCGAGATATCGCCATAAAGGTGGACCAGGGGTGACTCTAGAATTTGTTTGTACGATATGGGTATCAAATGAAAGGTGTTAATGAGTATTTTAAAAGGGAGTGGGCCTTAGTTCTATAGGTGGACGCCTTTTCGAGATATCGTCATAAACCTGGACCAGGGGCGACTTTAGAATGCGTTTGTACAATATGGGTATCAAACGAAAGGTGTAATTGAGCATTTTAAAAGGGAGTGGGCCTTAGTTCTATCGGTGGACGCCTTTTCGAGATATCGGCATAAAGGTGGACCAGGGGTGACTCTAGAATTTGTTTATACGATATGGGTATCAAATGAAAGATGTTAATGAGTATTTTAAAATGGAGTGGGCCTTAGTTCTATAGGTAGACGCCTTTTCAGGATATCGTTATAAAGGTGGAGCAGGGTTGACTCTAGAATGCGTTTGTACAATATGGGTATCAAACGAAAGTTGTTAATGAGTATTTTAAAAGGGAGTGGGCCTTAGTTCTATGGGTGGACGCCTTTTCGGGATATCGTCATAAACATGGACCAGGGGTGACTGTAGAATGCGTTTTTACAATATGGGTATCAAATGAAAGGTGTTATGAGTATTTTAAAAGGTCGTGGGGCTTAGTTCTATAGGTGGACACCTTTTCGAGATATCGTCATAAATGTGGACCAGGGGTGACTCTATAATGTGTTTGTACGATATGGGTATAAAATTAAAGGTATTATTGAGGGTTTTGAAAGGGAGTGGTGGTAGTTGTATATGTGAAGGCGTTTTCGAGATATCGACCAAAATGTGGACCACAGTGACCCAGAACATCATCTGTCGGGTACCGCTAATTTATTTATATATGAAATACCACGAACGGTATTCCTGCCAAGATTCAAAGGGCTTTTGATTTCGCCCTTCATTTTCTTCTACTTAATATGGTAGGTGTCACACCCATTTTACAAAGTTTTTTTCTAAAGTTATATTTTGCGTCAATAAACTAATCCAGTTACCATGTTTCATCCCTTTTTTCGTATTTGGTATAGAATTATGGCATTTTTTCCATTTTTCGTAATTTTCGATATCGAAAAAGTGGGCGTGGTCATAGTCGGATTTCGGCCATTATTTACAACAATACAAAGTGCGTTCAGATAAGTGCGTGAACTGAAGTTGGTAAGTTAGATATATCGAGATTTGCTCAAGTTATCGTGTTAACGGCCGAGCGGAAGGACTGACGGTCGACTGTGTATAAAAACTGGGCGTGGCATCAACCGATTTCGCCCTTTTTCACAGAAAACTGTCACCGTCCTAGAATCTAAGCCTCTACCAAATTTCACAAGGATTGGTAAATTTTTGTTCGACTTATGGCATTAAAAGTATCATAGAAAAATTAAATGAAAAATGGCGGAGCCACGCCCAATTGGAAATTTTCTTTTATTTTTGTATTTTGTTGCACCATATCATTACTGGAGTTGAATGTTGACATAATTGACTTATATACTGTAAAGATATTAAATTTTCTTTTAAAATTTGACTTAAAAAAATTTTTTTTTAAAAAAGTGGGCGTGGTCGTTCTCCGATTTCTTTAATTTTTATTAGGCATATATATAGTAATAGGGGTAACTTCAGTGCCCATCTTGCCAGACGTCCAGAGGGGTTTTGGAGCGAATGCAGCCCTTTTAGTGAGTGGTGGTCGGTGAAGTGATACCCCTCCAGATACGGTCTCATCTTACGGGTGCCCCATAGCGCGGCGAGGCATTCTTGTTCGGTGGCCGAGTATCGCTTTTCCAGCTAGGTTAGGCTTCGGCTGGCGTAGGCTACTACATTCTCGTGGTCGGAATGACGTTGATAGAGCACTACGCCCAGGCCCTCTCCGCTCGCGTCGGTCCGGAGAAAAAACGGTCGAGAAAAGTCTGGACAACAAAGTATTGGCGTTCTGGAAAGCTTATCCTTGAGTGCTTTGAAAGCGTGATTTTATTGCTCCTCCCATTTCCAGACTTTTCCCTTTTTCAGCAGTTGGTTAAGCGGCGCGGCGAGCGTAGAGAAGTCTGCCACGAAACGGCGGTACCAGGATGCGAGTCCAAGAAAACGGCGGAGCTCTATGAGCATTTTCGGTGCGGTCATCTCCTGTACAGCGGATACTTTTGCTGGATCGGTGTGAATTCCTTTCGAATTGATGATGTGTCCTAGGTAATGGAGTTGTTGCTGGACGAAGCTGCACTTTTCGAAGTTTACTTGCATCTTGTGTCGTTGTAGGCGCTCGAACACTTCCCTCAAGATCGCCAAGTGTTCTTCGAAGGTATCTCCCAATACGATGATATCGTCCAAGTAGGCGAAAACTTTTGGTTGGAGTTCGGGCCCAAGTATCGAACCCAGAGCATGTTGAAATGTCGCCGGAGCAGAGTGTAGGCCAAATGGCATGACTTTCCACTGGAAGAATCCCCTGCCAGGAACTGTAAATGCGGTGTATGGTCGAGATGCTCTGGCGAGCGGGATCTGCCAGTAGCCGTTCTTCAAGTCGATAGTAGAGATGAATTTCGCCTCTTTCAGCTGGTCGAGAATGGCTCCAATTTGCGGCAGCGGGTAAGCGTCTAGTTCGCTGGCGGCGTTGAGCTGACGGTAATCTATGCACATCCTCCAAGTGCCCTGTTTTTTATGGACTATCACGATTGGCGAGCTGTACGCGCTTCGTGATGGTTCTATTCTTCCTCCTGCTAAGAACTCGTCTACCACTTCGTTGATGACTTTTTGCATGTCGTTGCTTCAGCGGTCGGTTGTGTTTGAGACGAATCGTATGCTCGGATGCAGTGCTTGGTCCGATGATTTCGCCAAACCGCTTTTGGTGATGTACCAGGAAGTTTCCCAGTTCCGTGTTTTGGTCGTCGCTCAGGTGTTCTCGGCTCGTCAATGCCCATAGCTTATCCAGTTCGGGTGCTCTCTTGGTCACGGTGGCCTCCAGCGGCTGACCATCCAGCGTGAGGATGATTCCCTTTTTCTTAGGAAGTCCGTTCCGAGGATTACCTGTTCGGCCAAGTTTGGGATGACGGACAGCATCGCGTCTGTGGCTCGTCCTTGATATACAATCTTTGCCGGGTAGGAGTTCGAGGTAAAGACACACGTCTGGTCTGCCAGCTGGATGCTTCGCTTGTTGGGGCGCGCCTTAATGTTGTTCTTTTTTAGGTCCTTCCGTACGGTGTCATCTACGTAGGATAGAGTGGCGCCGGTGTTCACTAATGCGCGCACGCACATGCCCTCGATGACCACTGGTATGTAGAATCGGCCATCTACTTGTGTTTTTGCGGTTGCTTTGCCGGCGGGTGGTCCCCTCGGTTTATCTGGTCGGACGTACGGTTTTGGCGGCGTCCTTTAATAGCGTTGGGCGTCGTCCGGGATTCGTTCTCGGTAAATGGGCTGGTCGGAGGGCATGGGCAGTCCCTGGAGAGGATGTTGTCTTGGCCACGCCGGGAGCAGAACTTCCTCCAGGGGGCCTTGCATTGGAAGCGGTGGTGTCCGCGTTCCTTGCAGCGCCAACAGCACACCTTGCTGTCGTACTCCATGTGCAGGTGGTATAGGCTGTGGACCACCATCTTTCCCTGTTTTGCTTCCTCGCCTCTTAGCAGCTCATACTCCTCCGTTAGCCCCAGGAGCTCCTCGATCGTCTTAAACTAGCTGCGCTTGACGAAAAGGCGGTATTCCATGCGTAGACCATCGTATATCCGTTCGAGGTGATTCTCTTCGCACATCGTCGGATGCTGGCGGATCAGCGTTTCCAGTGCGAGGATGTAGTCCTTGGCCTTCTCCGGCCTTGCTGTTTCCGTTGTCGGATGGCCTCTTCCAAATGACGTATGTGTCGCTTAGGTAGAAAAAAATTTTGCACTTCCCTCCGCAGATCGCTCCAGCGGTGTATGTGTTGCTTACGGACGCGGTACGATTGCACTGATTTCCCGCGTAGAAGCTCCGGCAGCGTTGGGAGGAGCCGTTCGACGGGGATGCGGTAGCATTCGGCGAGCTCCTCTGTCCTCTCAAGAAATTCGTGCAGTGACTCCTCTCCCGAAAAGTGCAAATCCCAGCGGCGAACGGTATTCAAAAGTTCACCGTCGCTCATTTCATCTCGTCTCGGTGATGTGTTCTCTCTCTTTCCTCCGTGCGGCTGTGGGCTGTGGATCTTGATCGAAGGGATCGGCTTTGTTGTTGGCTGAGGTAGCATAGCGGACTTCCCCTCTTCCTCGTTCACTACTCGTTCCAGCGCTTTCAGCAGGTCTTCACTGGATTTTCTGGCGCGTTACGCTCGCACGTAAGTACTCAGTGCGCGACGCAGCTCGGCTACGGTTTGGCCTTCCACGTCGATTCGGTGTTCCTTACACTCCTCGATCAGCCTCTCCCTCCTCAGTAGGTAGATCCAATTGAGCGGGTCGGTGTTCAGCAGCGTGCCTTCCGGAACCGGTGTATGTGTTGTTTCTAGCGGTGGTTGTAGTGGTTTTTCCACGGTCATCTGCGGAGGAGGGTCCTTGCTCGGCCGCCATTTATGAGGTGGGTTTTGTATAAGGCTGGGATGACGCTCAGTCAATCCAGAGTCGAGTAAAAGTCCCACAAACCCCTACTGAATAAATACACAATATTTATATGTTACGAACACACCCACACAAGGCTGGAGATATTAGACGGGCAGCAGCTTTCCGTCGCAAGATGGCTAGGGGGCGGAGAGGTCCAACGGTCGTTGGAATAGAGGAGGTTCGGTAGGACGGCTGAACGGTCGGGTAACGGGCGGATTGGTACGGCGGTACGGAAGCAGCGGCTTAACGGCGGTAGGAGGGCGGACGGCCAACGGTCGTCGTAGCAGCGGCGGGACTGATGCAGCGGCTTAATGGCGGTGGGATGGTGCACGGCCAACGGTCGTCGGAGCGGCGGCGTGAAGGATGCAGCGGCTTAACGGCGGTAGGATGGCGGACGGCCAACGGTCGTCGTAGCAGCGGTGGGACGGATGCAGCGGCTTAACGGCGGTAGGACGGCAGACGGCCAACGGTCGTCATAGCAGCGGCGCGAAGGATGCAGCGGCTTAACGGCGCTAGGATGGCAAGCGGCCAGCGGTTGGTGTAGCAGCGGCGGCACCAGCACGGCGGTAGGATGGCAAGCGGCCAACGGTCGTCGTAGCAGCGGCGTGACGGATGCAGCGGCGGTGGGCTATGGAGCGCGTACCAGGGCCGGGGTGAGAAGGGAAGTAGGCTGGCGACGGTGTTTACCTGGACAGCGGCTGCGTGTTCTGAGCGGGGTAGGATGGGCGTACCGGCGGTCTTATATTGGTCGGTCGGCTTTGGAAGGATCGGGCTGATCGATCGTATTTGGCAGGCTCGATACTCGGCGGGGTCAGTCACCTGCGGGAGAAACTGCGTACTCCGCTGAGAGCTTTGGAGACAAAATAAGGGAAAATCACCATGTAGGAAAATGAACCTAGGGTAACCCTGAAATGTGTTTGTATGACATTGGTATCAAATGGAAGGTATTAAAGAGTATTTTAAAAGGGAGTGGGCCATAGTTCTATAGGTGAACGCCATTTCGGGATATCTCCATAAAAGTGGAACAGGGGTGACTCTATAATGTGCTTTTACGATATGGGAATCAAATGAAAGGCGTTAATGAGTTTTTTAAAAGGTAGTGGGCCTTAGTTCTATAGGTCGACGCCCTTTCGAGATATCGATCAATGTGGACCAGGAGTGACTCTAGAATTTGTTTATACGATATGGGTATCAAATGAAAGGTGTTAATGATTATTTTTAAAGGGAGTGGGCCTTAGTTCTTCTTTTCGATATATCGTCATAAAGGTGGTCCAGGGGTGACTCTAGAATGTGTTTGCACGATATGGGTATCAAACGAAAGGTGTTAATTAGTATTTTAAATGGGAATGGGCCTTTGTTCTATAAGTGGACGCTTGCTTATTTTAACTCATTTTCTTGACTATAATAGTGCATGTAAATTAAAAAAATTTATGATGTGTAAAACTACTACCTTAACTACCTTGTATAGTTTATTCAATTCTCTATTTTTATACCTTTCATGAAAATCAAATGGTATATTAATTTCGTCACGAATCCCAAAATTGTAAGTCCTTAAAGGAAAATAGATGGACCCACCATTTAGTATACCGAAATAATCAGGATGAAGAGCTGAGTTGATTTAGCTATGTCCGTCTGTCTGTTTGTATGCAAACAGGTCCCTAAATTTTGAGATATCTTGGTAAAATTTGGTGAGCGGGTGTATTTAGATGTCCGATTAGACATATGTCGGAACCGGCCGGATCGGACCACTATAGCATATATCCCCCATACAACCGATTTTTCAGAAAAAGAGGATTTTTGTCATATCTTCATCAATTTATCAGATTGAAGCTTTAAACATCACCATATGCTTTCATATATTGCACATTTTGTTGTCTGAAAAAATGGATGAGATCAGTCTATATATAGTATATATCCCCCACAACCGATTGTTCAGATAAGAAACTTTTCGTAATTACTGCCACATTTTAAGAGCTAGAGGCTTCAAATTTCAACGAATGCTTACGTATATAGCATATATTGTTGTCTAAAAAAATTGTAGAGATCGGTGGTATATATAGTATATATCTCATACAACCGATTGTTCAGATAAGAAACTTTTCGCACTTTCTGCCACAATTTAGCAGCTAGAAGCTTCAAATTTCACCAAATGCTTACGTATATAGCATATATTGTTGTCTGAAAAAATCATAGAGATCGGTGGTATATATAGTATATATTTCATACAACCGATTTTTCAGATAAGAAACTTTTCGCACTTTCTGCCACAATTTAGCAGCTAGAAGCTTCAAATTTCACCAAAGGCATACGTATATAGCATATATTGTTGTCTGAAAAAATCATTGAGATCGGTGGTATATATATTATATACCCGATATAAGCTGCCGTTTTTGCCCCTTTTTTACGGCTAGAAGCTTAAAATTTGATAAAATTTCATCAAATACTTACGTTTACGTCATATATTGTTCAGATACGTGACTCGTAGTCATAGGTTTTACATGCAGACCACAAAAAACGTGAAACTTTGCATCCTCACACAAAGTACTTACCTATTCTTATACCTTTCATGAAAATGAAATGGTATATTAATTTCGTCACGAATCCCAAAATTGTAAGTCCTTAAAGGAAAAGAGATAGCCCCAACCTTAAGTATACCGAAATAATCAGGATGAAGTGTTGAGTTGATTTATCCATGTCCATCTGTCCGTCTGTCTGTTTGTATGCAAACTAGTCCCTCAATTTTTGAGATATCTTGATAAAATTTGGTGCGCGAGTTTATTTAGGTTTCCGATTAGACATTTGTCGGAACCGGCTGGATCGCACCACTATGGCATATATCCTCCATACAACCGATTTTTCAGAAATGTGGATTTTTGTCATATCTTCCTCAATTTATCAGATTGAAGCTTCAAACATCGCCATATGCTTTCGTATATGGCATATATTGTTGTCTGAAAAAATGGATGAGAGCGGTTTATATATAATATATATCCCCCCCAACCGATTGTTCAGATAAGAAACTGTTCGTAATTACTGCCACATTTTAAGAGCTAGTGACTTCAAATTTCAACGAATGTTTACGTATATAGCATATATTGTTGTCTATAAAAATCATAGAGATCGGTGGTATATATAGCATATATATGATGGTATATATATTATATATATATAGTATATACATATATTTTCCCAATTTCAGCACCATTTTAACAGCTATAAGCTTCAAATTTCACCAGTTGCTTATATGTATAGCATATATTGTTGTGTGAAAAATTCATAGCTGCATTTTTACAGCTAGAAACTTCAAATTTCACCAAATGCTTGCGCATATAGCATATATTGTTGTCTGAAGAAATTATAGAGATCGGTGATATATATAGTATATATCTCATACAACCGATTTTTCAGATAAGAAACTTTTCGCATTTTCTGCCCCATTTTAACAGCTATAAGCTTCAAATTTCACCAGTTGCTTACGTATATAGCATATATTGTTGTGCGAATAAATCATAGAGATCGGTGGTATATATAGTGTATATATGGTGGTATATATTGTATATTAGAATGACCACAAATGCAAAAGTGCTGATTTTTTTTTGCTCCCGCCCATTTCCTGATAGCTTGACAATAGAAAATAAGATATGCATAAAAATCTGACCACCTGTAGTGGGAAATACCCACGCCACCTAAAGTTCAAAAATTGACCTAAAAATTATGCATGGCTTTAGAGACCAATATCTATTTAAACGATGATTTTCGGAGAAATAAGGTAATAATCATTTTTATACAAAATGAAACTGGGAACATATTCTCCATATGATATTTATACCTACAGTTATCCTTTCAGGACATATTGAGTCCCTAAAGTGAAATTTAAATTTTTTTGTTTGTTAAAAAGGCAAAAATAAATATTTAAACAAGTAAGGACGGGACTGTCTTCGGCTATGCCGAAGACTTCATACCTTTCATGAATGGGGCTGAACAATAATCTTATCCCGTTCGTAATCTCCGAATAATAGGATGTATAAGATAAGAAATATCTAGTGAACAGATCTACATACCTAAACGATTTTTAAGATAAATATAAAATAAAAAAAAGGTAGGGACTTTGTGTGAGGATGCCAAGTTTCAGGTTTTTTGTGGTCTGCGTGTAAAAACTATGACTACGAATCACGTATTTCAACAATATATGACGTAAACGTAACTATTTGATGAAATGTTTTGAATTTTGAAGTTTCTAGCCGTAAAAAAGGGGCAAAAAATACAGTTTATATGGGGTATATAATATATGTACCACCGATCTCTATGATTTTTTCAGACAACAATATATGCTATATACGTAAGCATTTGGTGAAATTTGAAGCTTCTAGCAGTTAAAACGGGGCAGAAATTGCGCAAATTATCTTATCTGAACAATCGGTTGCATGAGATATATACTATATATACCACCGATCTCAATGATTTTTTCAGACAACAATATATACTATACACGTAAGAATTTGGTGAAATTTTAAGCTTCTAGCTGTTAAAATGGGGAAGAAATTGCGCAAAGTTTCTTATCTGAACAATCGGTTGTATGCGATATATAATATATACATCACCGATCTCAATGATTTTTTCAGACAACAATATATACTATACACGTAAGCATTTGGTGAAATTTGAAGCTTCTAGCTCTTAAAATGGGAAAGAAATTGCACAAAGTTTCTTATCTGAACAATCGGTTGTATGAGATTATATATACCACCGGTCTCTATGATTTTTTCAGACAACAATATATGCTATACACGTAAACATTTTGTAAAATTTGAACATATCTAAACGATTTTTAAGATAAATAAAAAATAAAAAATAGGTAGGTACTTTGTGTGAGGATGCAAATCTTCACGTTTTTTGTGGTCTGCATGTAAAAACTACGACTACGAATCACGTATTTCAAAAATATATGAAGTAAACGTAGCTACTTGGTGAAACTTGATGAATTTTGAAGCTTCTATCTGTAAAACAGGGGCAAAAATGACAGTTTGTATGAAGTATATAATATGTATACCACCGATCTCTATGATTTTTTCAGACAACAATATATGCTATATACCTAAGCATTTGGTGAAATTTTAAGCTTCTAGCTGTTAAAACGGGGCAGAAATTGCACAAAGTTTCTTATCTGAACACTCGGTTGTATGAAATATATACTATGTATACACCCGATCTCAATGATTTTTTCAGACATCAATATATGCTATACACGTAGGCATTTGGTGAAATTTGAAGCTTCTAGCTGTTAAAATGGGGCCGAAATCGCAAAAAAAAAATATATATACTATATATACCATCATATATATATTATATATATCACCGATCTCTATGATTTTTTGATACAACAATATGCACTATATACGTAAGCAATCGGTGAAATTTGAAGCTTATAGCTGTTAAAATGGGGTAGAAATTGCGAAAAGTTTCTTATCTGAACAATCGGTTGTATGAGATATATACTATATATACAACCGATCTCTATGATTTTTTCATACAACAATATAAGCCATATAAGTAAGCGTTCGGTGAAATTTGAAGCCTCTAGCTCTTAAAATAGGGCAGTAATTACGAAAAGTTTCTTATCTGAACAATCGGTTGTGGGGGATATATACTATATATACGACCGATCTCATCAATTTTTTCAGGCAACAATATGAGCAAAATACGAAATTATATGGCGAAGTTTGAAGCTTCAATCTGTTAAATTGAGTAAGATATTACAAAAATCCTCTTTTTCTGAAAAATCGGTTGTATGGAGGATAAATGCTATAGTGGTCCGATCCGGCCGGTTCCGACAAATGTCTAATCGGACACCGAAATACACCTGCTCACCAAATTTTATCAAGATATCTCAAAAATTGAAGGACTAGTTTGCATACAAACAGACAGACGGACAGACGGACATGGCTAAATCAACTCAGCTCTTCATTCTGATTATTTCGGCATACTTAATTGTGGGTGTATCTATTTTCCTTTAAGGACTTACAATTTTGGGTTTCGTGACGAAATTAATATACCATTTCATTTTCATGAAAGGTATAAAAATAGAGAATTGAATAAACTATACATCACATTTAATAGGTTTTTTAAGGTAGTTTTACACATCATAAATTTTTTTAATTTACATGCACTATTATAGTCAACAAAATTATTTAAAATAAGCAAGCCGCTTTTTTTCAAACTTTTTTTACCAAAAAGAAAATATCGTGGTAGGATTTGCAATTAAAAAAAAAATGTGGTATAGTTTCATTCTTAAGGTACGTACTTACCTAGCGTCGCGCCATGTAACAGCAGCGTCGCGTCACTGTATGTCATAATTTGGTATATCGCACTAAAGCGGCAGTAGAGCGGCACGTCGCGGCAAAATAGTTGTTGTTGTTTAAGCATATAGTGGTTTAAAAATGACATAACATGCCGCGAAGTGTGATATACCAAGTAGCACCTGAGCGGCAGCAGCGCGTCAGTTTTGCCTAGTTGCTCCAACTTGTCGCTACGTGACGCGACGCGCAGTTCCGCTGCGGCTGACGGCTCCGGGTTGGGAGATTCTGTAGTTCCGAATGTTTTCCCCAATAAATAGCGCACATAATTTCAGCATTTTGATATATTCATGCCTGGTATTATCTATCTTATTTGTAATTTGATCATGAATGAAGTCTTTTATATTTTCTCGTATATCTTTCGGGAAAAACTTAGCGACATCTGCGTCCTCAGTACCATACTCAAAGTCATCTTGTTGTATTTGCGGCCATGCTCTACGAAATATTTCGAATAACGAAATTTTCGGTCCAGAACTTGTTTTTGAACTGCTACTTTAAATGTTGCTCCTGCCAAAAGCTCCATTATATGATGTCTACATGGTAGGTATATCAGTTGCCTGCCTAACTTCTGTTCAACTACAGCGCAAGCTCCAATTGAAGTGCTGGTATTACTTGCAGTGGTGTCGAAGCACATAGCCATAACATTATTTTGTACGTTCCAGTCTGCCAAATCTGAATAAACAGCATCCCCTTCATTAGCACAGCTTCTATTGATACGGGATGTTCGGTTAAAAAGTTTATGGCTTTCGTATTTTTATTCTTTTGCAATGTTTTAATGGCATTTGCATGAGATATGTAAAATAACACGTCCAGAGAGACAGTAAAATGTTTTTTTGCCTTACCACATTTCAACTTAATAATTTTATTGTATTGATTTGAACGCCTTTTAATCATTTTCTCTATTCCATCTTTTCTTTTGGTCGGAATTCTGAATTTCGTATAGATCTCAATCAATCTATTGGACAAAATAGGAACGATTTCCTTTGCCGTTTTATGTTCATCACGAATCAAATAAAATAAATAGCTTAACACATCTCTTCTGCTTGGAAGCATATTTCCATTCAAAGAGTTTTTTTCCAGCCTGTGTTTAAAAAAGATACTCTTACATTATACAATAGAAAAGCCTTACATAGCACTTGGCTCGTAAGATATCTATAAATCTTATAAAATAAAGTCGCTAAATGCCATGTATGCACATAACTTTACACAGAATGCTCCGATTTTAAAACGGTTTGTTGGATTTGAAAGCTTAGCTACGTCAGATGGTACAGTTAATATAATTTGAAGATATATATTGTAGGGGCGTGGCAGATTGCCAAAATGTTGTAAAAAATCATAAAATTTTTGTTTACACAGCTATAACTCATAAACGGATGGATGGATTTAAAAAATTCTACTTTCCAGTAAAACTTTGAAATATTTACCTTCGATCTGCATCAAAAAAGGTACTTGATTCCTTTCTGATATCAACCAAATTGTTTAAACAAAAGTAACATTTTTACCAAAAAATTCGTGTGTGTGATTGTTCGGTGTCAACTGTTCGCGCTAATTGCTTTTGAGTTAGGTATGATGCGACACATACGTACATATCTACATAGCATTCGCTGCTTCCCTGCAGTCAAACCAACTAGTTGTATACTAGAAGAATTCTAGTTTGCCAAAAATCCTAACTAGTATGAGTTCTATCTTTTTTCCATATTAGCAACTGGTATTTTTAACACGGCGATGTCCTACGAAATATCAATTGCCAGCATCAGCATCATACCAATTGACAAACTAGTCATTATATACACCAACATCATACCAGATGGCATACTAGTCAGCATACCCATCAAGGTCATACCAATTAACATACTAGTCAGCCTTTGCGCCAGCATTATACAAAATTGCATACTAGTTATTATATACATCATATCATACCAACGGTCACATACTAATTAGTGTATTCAGTATCAACATACCAGTTGGCATACCACTCAGTGTATGCATCATTGTAATACCAGCTGTCATACTAGTGGATATTTGCATCAGCATCCTACTAGTTAATACTAAATTATCTCAAATTTGTTTTATTCATTATATTTCATATATAGAAAAAGTATGTATATTAGACTGGGTCGATTTATTAACCGATATCGCGCCATCGATTTTTCGATAGGGTTTGGGTCAGGAAAAAAAGTTCCACTACGCGTACCCAAAAAAATAATTTTCGAGCCTGCGAAATTTTATTTTTTTTTACTTTTTTTCGACTTTGATTTTTAAGGTTTTTTTCATGACCAACTAAAAAATGTTTCATTTGATTTGATTGTCCGACCCAAAAATGTCTCCTAAAATATTTTTTTTTTTTTTCATAAAACTGTTATCGACAACGTTTTTAGCGGACATTTTTGGATCGGTCAAGGTATACATATGAAAATTTTTTAGTAGGTCATGAAAAAAGCCTTAAAAATCAAAGTCGAAAAAAAGTTAAAAATTATTTTTGGGTATGCGTAGTAGAACTTTTTTTCCTGAGCCCAAATCCTATCGAAAAATCGATGGCGCGATATCGGTTAACTTTCGTCCATAAAAATCGACACACCCTTATTTATATATACATATATCACTTTAAAATTTATCACTTCAATACATTATACTTTGGAATAAATTTTAATAAAAATACGTGCACATATATAAAAGCTAATAAGTAACGGAATAACACATGCCGATTTTGTGATCGATCAGCGGAGACTGCGGACCATATCCTCCTGGAATGTGACACAATCTCAAGCCGCAGGGCTTAGTTTATGAGCTCACCATGGCCAGAAAATTCCCACATTAAATACCTCAAGCCGAGAGAACTGCTAGGGTTCATCAAGGAAGTGGGCTTGGATGATGTATTGTGAAGGAGGTGAGGGCACAGTAGACCAATAGTCGCAGTGCAATCTTCAATAAATTATCTATATATCTAACGGAGAAGGACGAACCAATCGTGGTTGAATATGTCAAAACAGTCTAAGCTGCACTAGCACCACATACCATGATGAGTGTTAATGGAGTTCAGAACGGTGGTAGTGATATGCACTTTACGAAAGTCATGATGATGGCTGGATTACCGAAGAATTTCATTTAATTGGGGGAACAATAACGGCTTTAAACGTTTTCGTTACTGACCATAGGTAGGCACTTGCTGGGTTTCCGGTCTTTGGTCTTGCTATTCTTACCATTATCCGTTATTCTGGAATTACAAATGCTTTTAACGACAAGTAGAAAAAATATGCTAGGCTGCTGATGTCCTCATGGCCAACGGGTTTTGGCATTGGCATAGGTTTTCCGTCTGAGACTATTGATATGGAAGGCTTGGCCTTTTCGTTGATTTGGACGATATCCAGCATTGTCAACTGAAGTATGCATTGCAAACTGGCTACAGAAGGCACTCGCATATTTCCTCAAATACTAACTACTGTGAATAACACCACAAAATCATAGTCAATGAACCATTCTAAAACTGCCTAGTACAATGAACGCCAAAAAATTTTAGTCAATTAACTACTCATACACTAACTATTATGAATAACACCACACAATTATAGTCAATGAACTAGTCAAAAGCTGACTAGTATGAATAACCCCACAAAATTCTAGTCAATGAACTAGATTGTTTGCTGCTACTTGGGCTTTTGACTGCAGGGTTTATTTAAATTCGGGCGTAGGTTTATAGGCATGTATGAATGTACATATGTATGTATTTTCATATCATATCAGCTTGACATAGGTATGTACATACATATTTATGTAACATAAATGGTTAATTGTTAATGCAACATAAATGGTTATGAATGCATACATCTATTGAAAAATAATCTTTCGTTAAAAATATTAAACATTTCTTTAAAATTCCTCAAAAAAGTTTTATTTTTTGGTATTTATGCATGTATTACTACATATTATAAAACAAAGTCGCCTTTCCTGTCTCATGTCCCTTTGAATGCTTAAACCTTTAAAGCTACGCAGCGGATTTTCATGCGCTTTTTTTATACTCAGTTGAGCAGAGCTCACAGAGTATATTAACTTTGGATAACGGTTGGTTGCTCAGGTATAGAGGAATCGAGATAGATATAGACTTCCATATATCAAAATCATCAGTATCGAAAAAAAATTCGATTGAGCCATGTCCGTCCGTCCGTCCGTACAAAAATAAAAGAAAATTTCAAAATGGGCGTGGCTCCGCCCTTTTTCATTTAATTTGTCTAGGATACTTTTAATAAAAATATACCAATCCTTGTGAAATTTGGTAGAGGCTTAGATTCTACGACGATAACTGTTTTCTGTGAAAAAGGGCGAAATCGGTTGAAGCCGCGCCCAGTTTTTATACACAGTCGGCCGTATGTCCTTCCGCTCGGCCTTTAACACGATAACTTGAGCAAAAATCGATATATCTTTACTAAACCCAGTTCACGTATTTATCTGAACTCACTTTGTATTGGTGTAAAAAATGGCCGAAATCCGACTATGACCACGCCCACTTTTTCGATATCGAAAATTACGAAAAATGAAAAAAATGCCATAATTATATACCAAATATGAAAAAAGGGATGAAACATGGTAACTGTATTGGTATATTGACGCAAAATATAACTTTAGAAAAAAACTTGGTAAAATGGGTGTGACACCTATGATATTAAGTAGAAGAAAATGAAAAAGTTTTGCAGGGCGAAATCAAAAGCCCTTGGAATCTTGGAAAGAATACTGTTCGTGGTATTACATATATAAATAAATTAACGGTACCCGACAGATGAAGTTCTGGATCACCCTGGTCTACATTTTGGTCGATATCTCGAAAACGCCTTCACATATACAACTAAGGGCCACTCCCTTTTAAAACCCTCATTAATACCTTTAATTTGATACCCATATCATACAAACACATTCTAGAGTCACCCCTGGTCCACGTTTATAGCTATATCTCGAAAAGGCGTCCACATATAGAACTAAGGCCCACTCCTTTTTAAAATACTCATTAACACCTTTCATTTGATACCCATATCGTACAAAAAAATTCTAGAGTCACCCCTGGCCCACCTTTATGGCCATATCTCGAAAAGGCATCCACCTATTGAACTAAGGCCTACTCCCTTTTAAAATACTCATTAACACCTTTCATTTGATACCCATATCGTACAAACAAATTCGATAGTCACCCCTGGTCTACCTTTATGGCGATATCTCGAAAAAGCGTGCACCTATAGAACTAAGGCCCACGCCCTTTTAAAATGCTCATTAACACCTTTCATTTGATACCCATATTATACAAACGCATTCTAGAGTCACCCCCAGTCCACGTTTATGGCGATATCCCGAAAAGGCGTCCACCCATAGAACTAAGGCCTACTGCCTTTTAAAACACTTATTAACACCTTTCGTTTGATACCCATATTGTACAAACGCATTCTAGAGTCAACCCTGGTTCACTTTTATAACGATATTCCGAAAAGTTGTCCACCTATAGAACTAAGGCCCACTCCCTTTTAAAATACTCATTAACACCTTTCATTTGATACCCATATAGTACAAACAAATTCTAGAGTCACCCCTGGTCCACCTTTATGGCGATATCTCGAAAAGGCGTCCACATATAGAACTAGGGCCCTCGCCTTCTTAAAATACTCATTAACACCTTTCGTTTGACACCCTTATTGTACAAACGCATTCCAGAGTCACCCCTGGCCCACCTTTATAACGATATACCGAAAAGGCGTCCGCCTATAGAACTAAGACCGACTCCGTTTTAAAATACTCATTAACACCTTTCATTTGATACCCATATCGTACAAACAAATTCAAGAGTCAGCCCTGGTCCACCTTTATGGCGATATCTCGAAAAGGTGTCCACCTATAGAACTATGGCCCACTCCCTCTTAAAATACTCTTTAATACCTGCCATTTGATACGCATGTCATACAAACACATTCCAGGGTTACCCGAGGTTCATTTTCCTACATGGTGATTTTCCCTTATTTTGTCTCCATAGCTCTCAACTGAGTATGTAATGTTCGATTACACCCGAACTTTGCCTTCCTTACTTGTTAATAGATAGAGTGATTGAAGTTTGTAGATTGTATAATAACATTCATTAAATAGTGGAGAAATACTGTTATTTTTGAAGTTTCTATTGTGATGTATATATTTACATATATAAGAACAAGTAAGGAAGGCTAAGTTCCGGTGTAACCGAACATTACATTCTCAGTTGAGATCTGTGGAGACAAAGTAAGGGAAAATCACCATGTTGTAAAAAGAACCTAGGGTAACCCTGGAATGTGTTTGTATGACATGTGTATCAAATGGAAGGTATTAAAGAGTATTTTAAGAGGAAGTGGGCCATAGTTCTATAGATGGACGCCATTTAGGGATATCGCCATAAAGGTGGACCAAGCCTGACTCTAGAATTTGTTTGTAGGATATGGGTATCAAATGAAAGGTGTTAATGAGTATTTTAAATGGGCGTGGGCCTTAGTTCTATAGGTGGACGCCTTTTCGAGATATCGCAATAAGGGTGGACCAGGGGTGACTCTAGAATTTGTTTGTACGATATGGGTATCAAATGAAAGGTGTTAATGAGTATTTTAAAAGGGATTGGGCCTTAGTTCTATAGGTGGACACCTTTTCGAGATATCGCCATAAAGATGGACCAGGGGTGACTCTAGAATTTGTTTGTACGATATGAGTATCAAATGAAAGGTGTTAATAAGTATTTTAAAAGGGCGTGGGCCTTAGTTCTATAGGTGGACGCCTTTTAGAGATATCGCCATAAAGGTGGACCAGGGGTGACTCTAGAATTTGTTTGTACTATATGGGTATCAAATGAAAGGTGTTAATGAGTATTTTAAAAGGGCGTGGGCCTTAGTCCTATAGGTGGACGCCTTTTCGAGATATCGCCATAAGGGTGGACCAGGGTGATCCAGAACATCATCTGTCGGGTACCGCTAATTTATTTATATATGTAATACCACGAACAGTATTCCTTCCAAGATTCCAAGGGCTTTTGATTTCGCCCTGCAAAACTTTTTCATTTTCTTCTACTTAATATGGTAGGTGTCACACCCATTTTACCAAGTTTTTTTCTAAAGTTATACTTTGCGTCATATAATTATAGAATTTTTTTCATTTTTCGTAATTTTCGATATCCAACAAGTGAGCGTGGTCATAGTCGGATTTCGGCCATTTTTTGCACCACTACAAAGTGAGTTCAGATAAGTACGTGAACTGAGTTTAGTAAAGATATATCGATTTTTGCTCAAGTTATCGTGTTAACGGCAGAGCGTAAGGACAGACGGTCGACTGTGTATAAAAACTGGGCGTTGCTTCAAGCGCCCTTTTTCACAGAAAACAGTTATCGTCCTAGATTCTAAGCCTCCACCAAATTTCACAAGAATTGGTAAATTTTTGTTCGACTTATGGCATTAAAAGTATCCTAGACAAATTAAATGAAAAAGGGCGGAGCCACGCCCATTTTGAAATTTTCTTTTATTTTTGGATTTTGTTGCACCATATCATTACTGGAGTTGAATGTTGACATAATTTACTTATATATTATAAAGATATTAACTTTTCTTTTAAAATTTGATTTAAAAAATTTTTTTTTTTAAAAAGTGGGCGTGTTCGGTCTCCGATTTTGCTAATTTTTATTAAGCAGACATATAGTAATAAGAGTAACGTTCCTGCCAAATTTCATCATGATATCTTCAACGACTGCCAAATTACAGCTTGCGTCATAAGTTCAACTCACCTACCGAGTTTCATCGCTTAATCCGTATTTGGTAATGAATCATCGCACTTTTTCGATTTTTCGAAATTTTCGATATCGAAAAAGTGGGCGTGGTTATTGTCCGATATCGTTCATTTTAAATAGCGATCTGAGATGAGTGCCCAGGAACCAATATACCAAATTTCATCAAGATACCTCAAAATTTACTCAAGTTATCGTGTTAACGGACAGACGGACGGACAGACGGACATGGCTCAATCGAATTTTTTTTCGATACTGATGATTTTGATATATGGAAGTCTATATCTATCTCGATTCCTTTATACCTGTACAACCAACCGTTATCCAATCAAAGTTAATATACTCTGTGAGCTCTGCTCAACTGAGTATAAAAAGTGGTGTTAGTTACACTATTTATAACTCAAGAACGGATGAACAGATTTGGCTGAAAATTGGTGGAGGGGTAGCTTAGAACCAGGAGACAGACATAGGATACTTTTTATCCCGCTCCGGATAGGGTCTTGAGATCACAACGTGGACCTGGGTAATCCTGGTATATGTTTGTAAAATGTGGACACCAAATGGAAGCTGTTTATGGGTACTTTGATACGGGGTATTTTTCGTACCCGTGGGTGACAAGGGTCTCGAGATATAGGCCAAAATGTGGACCCGGGTACCCCTAGAATGTGTTTATAGAACATGGATAACAAATGAAAGCTGTTGATGAGTGCTTTAGTACAGGGTAATATTAATACCTATTGGTGACTAGGGTCTCGAGATTGAGGCCAAAACGTGGACCCTGATACCCCTAGAAAGTGTTTATACAAGAAGGGTAACAAATAAAGCTGTTGATGAGTGCTTTAGTACAGGGTAATTTTCATATCTGTTTGTGACTAGGGTCTTGAGATATAGGCCAAAACGTGGACCAGGGTAACACTAGGATGTGTTTTTACATTATGGGTATCAAATTGAAGCTGTTGATGAGTGCTTTAGTGCAGGGTAGTTTTCATAACTATAGGTGACTAGGATCTCGAGATAAAGGCCAAAACGTAGACCAGGGTAACACTAGGATGTGTTTTTACATTATGGGTATCAAATTGAAGCTGTTGATGTGTGCTTTAGTACAGAGTAATTTATACCGCTGTGTGACTAGGGTCTCGATATATAGGCCAAAACGTGGACCCGGATACCCCTAGAATGTGTGTGTAATATGGATATCAAATGAAAGCTGTTGCTCAGAGCTTTAAAGTAATTTTCATTGTGATATTCGATTTAGTCGCATCAACCTGGCAAAACTGATAAATATGCATGCGAAGCCGAAAAAAAGCATGAATTGATAATACCCACATACCTATTTACATACGTCCTATTTGATTTGTCTGAAATGTGGTATATAAATTTGCCTATATTAGTATTTACGATCGTTTTTTTCGTGGAAGTAGACCAGAGACGGGCTGGGAATGCGATTTGGACTAGGATTTGGACTGAGACTCGGAGTGGGACTGGAACTCGGAATGGGACTGGAACAAAATACATACCGCCCTCTGGGACTGGCAATAAGGGATGAAGAAGAATGGGAAAAACTTGAGAGAAGAGAAAAGAGGGACGGATAAGGAGACTGAGAAAGAGATATAGTGAGACGAAAATAGAGATAGATGAAGCGAAAAAGACGGAGGAAGGAGTGAATAAAATGATTAAGAAGATGTGAAGGGGGGAGGGCAGAGTTAGAGAGAATAAGCTTAGTAAAATATATTTAGGTAGACCAAATTTAGGGCAGAACAACATCTGACGGGTCTGCTAGTTATTAAATAATTACCAATTAAGGGAATGCATCTGGATCTTAATGCCATTACAATAATATTTTTAAAAAAATTTGAACAAAACTTTTTTGAACTGAATATAACACACTTATGAGCACTACCGCTACAAGTTCACTTTAAAGGAGGTTCAACACACTATTGAATGAGCTGAAATATTTTCATAACCTACTAAAGGTAAGATCACACCCAGCGTCGCGTCACGTAACAGCAGCGTAGCAGCACGTCATGACCAAATATTCTTTGCATGTATTCTTATGGAGCATATCACACTTAGCGGCAGCGGAATTGCGCGACGCGTCACGTAGCGATAAAATTTGAGCAACTAGGCAAAACTGACGCGCTGCTGCCGCTCAGGTGCTGCTTGGTATATCACACTTCGCGGCTTGTTATGCCATTTTTAAACCACTATATGCTTAACCAACAACAATTATTTTGCGGCGACTTGCCGCTCTACTGCCGCTTTATTTATTTATTTATTTATTATTTAAAGTCGACGACAAACTATGGTCGACTGCATAATATAAAAGATATATAAATATACAACTCAAAAGATAAAATTTAAGATATATCGAGCTTTCAACAATGTTATATTACAAACAAAGAAATATTAATGAACATTACTATTTAATTTCAGAATATAATAATAATAAGAAATATGAGCAGAAATAAGATCTTATGCCGAAATCTTATACTGGCGGAATGCATCAGATTCCGCTCAGCATGACTTCGGAATGCAGTGGATTCCAATCTTCCTGTTGGAATGCAACAAGATTCCAATCAGCATGTCATGGGAATCCGGCAGTGCTAAGAGTAGTGTAATCAGGATACGCCATCACAAGGCATAAAAAAGTAACATGACCTGTGTTGTTGGAATGCACCGGATTCCAATCAGCTCGATGCCTGACCCATAAGGGGTAAATATAAAGGAACGTAGTGTCTGGATACTCTAGGGGGAACCGCAAAAAACAAGCGGCTGAGGAGGTCCGCGGAATCAATTTCTCCAATAATGAGCTTATGGATGAACAATACCCCCAGTAATATTCTCCGATTTTCCAGAGTGGGTAAGTTGATAAGAAGAAGAATACTTCTGTATGGAGGAAGGTGGAGACTTGAGTCCCAATTAAGGCCGCGCAATGCAAATATCAAAAATTGCTTTTGAACTGACTCAAGACGCTTTATATGCTTTTGAGAAACAGGGGACCAAACGCATGAGCAATACTCGAGTATTGGACGAACCAGCGATGTGTAAAGAACCTTAGTGAGGTACGGATCATCGAACTCTTTAGCCCATCTTTTAACAAATCCAAGTAAACCCAACGCTTTGTTGGCTATAGATGAAATATGCATGTTAAAATTCAATTTCGGATCAAAAAGGACACCTAGATCATTTGTAATAGATATACGCTCCAAAGGCGTACCATCTATTACATAAGATTTCAATGCTGGCTTCACTCGGTGAAATGTCATATGCTTACATTTAGAGCAATTTAAAGCTAATAAATTTGTTGTGCACCAACATTGGAACGAGTCCAAGTCGGCCTGAAGAAGATCCAAGGAACTCAAATCGGTAGGACAGTAAGTGTAGCAAAGTTTTACATCATCCGCATAGTGCGCATTTAGTGCGATATACCAAATTATGACGTACAGTGACGCGACGCTGGGTGAGTACGTACCTTAAGAATGAAACTAGACCACTTTTTTTTTTTAATTGCAAAGCCTACAACGATATTTTCAGTTTGGTATAAAAAAAGTTTGAAAAAATGCGGCTTGCTTATTTTAAATCATTTTCTTGACTATAATAGTGCATGTAAATTAAAAAAAGTATATGATATGTAAAACTACTTTAAATAACCTATTAAATGATGTATAGTTTATGCAATTCTATATTTTTTAAATATTTATTTTTGCCTTTTTAACAAACAAAAAAAATTAAATTTCACTTTAAGAACTCAATATGTCCTGAAAGGATAACGGTAGGTATAAATATCATATGGAGAATATGTTCCCAGTTTCATTTTGTATAAAAATGATTATGACAATAATCATAAAGAGATATTGGCCATGCATAATTTTTAGGTAAATTTTTGAACTTTAGGTCAAATGCGCGTGGCTATTTCCCACTACAGGTGGTCAGATTTTTATGCAGATCTTATTTTCTATTGTCAAGCTATCAAAAAATACGCGGGGAGCGAAAAAAATCAATACTTTTGCAAATCCCATATGTTTTGTGGTCACTCTATTGTATATATATATATTAGGGCGGGTCGATTTAAAAATCGCTCATTGCTCTGTGGGGTTGGTCATACATTTGGACTCGATTGGAGCACCCTAAATCACCGACCCCCACTAACTTTGGAGGCCCGACCCACCGATGCCAGTGGCACACCCCCTGGAACCCACTGGGGGTTCACCATACAAACATTTCAAAAAATCGCTGATTTATTCATGTAAAGTGCAAAACCGGCGATTTTTTGAAATGTTTGTATGGTGAACTCCCAGGGGGTTCCAGGGGGTGTGCCACTGGCATCGGTGGGTCGGGCCTCCAAAGTTAGTGGGGTCGGTCATACATTTGGACTCGATTGGAGCACTTTAAATGGGTCAAAGTGGGATTTTTCAAAATTTTCCCCTACCTGGGGGGACATCAGAATTCCTTTCAGAGGTATGGTTCCTTCGGCAAAGTTTCTTATTTTGATCCCTAGAATATGATTTTCACAGAGCAATGGGCGATTTTTTTGCCTCCCCACAAATAAATATAGTATATTTATATATATTTTCGGAATTTCAGCCGCATTTGAACAGCTAGAAACTTCAAGTTTCACCAAATGCTTGCGTATATAGCATATATTGTTGTCTGAAAAAATCATAGAGATCGGTGATATATATAGTATATATCTCATACAACCGATTGTTCATATAAGAAACTTTTCGCACTTTCTGCCCCATTTTAACAGCTATAAGCTTCAAATTTCACCACTTGCTTACGTATTTAGCATATATTGTTGTGTGAAAAAACCATAGAGATCGGTTATATATATAGTATATATCTTATACCACCGATTGTTCATATAAGAAACTTTTCGCAATTTCTGCCCCATTTTAACAGCTATAAGCTTCAAATTTCACCACTTGCTTACGTATTTAGCATATATTGTTGTCTGAAAAAATCATAGAGATCGGTGCTATATATAGTATATATCTCATACAACCGATTGTTCAGATAAGAAACTTTTCGCATTTTCTGCCCCATTTTAACAGCTATAAGCTTCAAATTTCACCAGTTGCTTACGCATATAGCATATATTGTTGTGTAAATAAATCATAGAGATCGGTGGTATATATAGTATATATATGGTGGTATATATTATATACATATAGTATGTTTATATATATCTTCGCAATTTCAGCCGCATTTTAACAGCTATAAGCTTCAAATTTCACCAGTTGCTTACGTATATAACATATATTGTTGTGTCAAAAAATCATAGAGATCTGTGGTATATATAGTATATATATGGTGGTATATATTGTATATATATTGTATATATATAGTATATATATATATATATTTTCGGAATTTCAGCCGCATTTTAACAGCTAGAAACTACAAATTTCACCAAATGCTTACGTATGTAGCATATATTGTTGCCTGAAAAAATTATAGAGATAGGTAGTATATATAGTATATATATGGTGGTATATATTGTATATATATAGTATATTTATATATATTTTCGCAATTTCAGCTGCATTTTAACAGCTAGAAACTTCAAATTTCACCAAATGTTTGCGTATATAGCATATACTGTTGTCTGAAAAAATCATAGAGATCGGTGATACATATAGTATATATCTCATACAACCGATTGTTCAGATAAGAAACTTTTCGCATTTTCTGCCCCATTTTAACAGCTATAAGCTTCAACTTTCACCACTTGCTTACGTATATAGCATATATTATTGTGTGAATAAATCATAGAGATCGGTGGTATATATTGTATATATATGGTGGTATATATTGTATATATATGTATATTTTTTTTCGCAATTTCAGCCGCATTTTAACAGCTATAAGGTTCAAATTTCTCCAGTTGCTTACGTATATAGCATATATTGTTGTGTCGAAAAATCATAGAGATCGGTGGTATATATTGTATATATATGGTGGTATATATTGTATATATATATAGTATATATATATTTTTTTTTTCGCAATTTCAGCTGCATTTTAACAGCTAGAAACTTCAAATTTCACAAAATGCTTGCGCATATAGCATATATTGTTGTCTGGAAAAATCATAGAGATCGGTGGTATATATAGTATATATATCATACAACCGATTGTTCAGATAAGAAACTTTTCGCACTTTCTGCCCCATTTTAACAGCTATAAGCTTCAAATTTCACCAGTTGCTTACGTATATAGCATATATTGTTGTGTGAAAAAATCATAGAGATCGGTGGTATATATAGTATATATATTTATTTATTTATTTATTTATCAGTCTACAAATTAAACAATTATACAGACCAAATATACCGACACTTAATTCTCAGATGTAATACACGATATAAACACCCTGCAGTCAAAAGCCAAGGTAGTCAGCAAACATTCTAGTTCATTGACTAGAATTTTGTGGGTTTATTCATACTATTAAGCTTTTGAATATTTCATTGATTATAATTTTGTGGTGTTATTCATACTAGTTAGTGTATGAGTAGTTAATTGACTAGAATTGTGTGGCGTTCATCATACTGGTCAGTTTTAGAATGGTTCATTGACTATAATTTTGTGGTGTTATTAATACTAGTTAGTATTTAAATAATTAATTTGACTAGAATTTCGTCTGTCGGTTCGAGGCAATGCGCGAGTGCTTTCTGTAGCCAATTTGCAATGCGTACTTCAGTTAACAATGCTAGATATCGTCCAAATCAACGGGCACATAAACACAAGCATGACGAGTCAACGCTCACCGTTACCTCAGCAGAGGTTAAAGAAGTTATTGAAAAGGCCAAGCCATCCATATCAATAGTCCCAAACGGAAGACCTATACCGATGCCAAAACACCTATGCCATGAGGGCATCAGTAGCCCAGGACATTTTTTATACTCAGTTGAGCAGAGCTCCCAGAGTATATTAACTTTGATTGCATAACGGTTGGTAGTACAGGTATAAAGGAATCGAGATAGATATAGACTTCCATATATCAAAATCATCAGTATCGAAAAAAAATTCGATTGAGCCATGTCCGTCCGTCCGTCTGTCCGTTAACACGATAACTTGAGTAAATTTTGAGGTATCTTGATGAAATTTGGTATGTAGGTTCCTGGGCACTCATCTCAGATCGCTATTTAAAATGTACGATATCGGACAATAACCACGCCCACTTTTTCGATATCGAAAACTTCGAAAAATCGAGAAAGTGCGATAATTCATTACCAAATACGCATTAAGCGATGAAACTTGGTAGGTGAGTTGAGCTTATGACGCAGAATAGAAAACTAGTAAAATTTTGGACAATGGGCGTGGCACCGCCCACTTTTAAATGAAGGTAATTTAGAAGTTTTGCAAGCTGTAATTTGGCAGTCGTTGAAGATATCATGATGAAATTTGGCAGGAACGTTACTCTTATTACTTTATGTCTGCTTAATAAAAATTAGCAAAATCGGAGAACGACCACGCCCACTTTTAAAAAAAATTTTTTTTTAATTCAAATTTTAAAGAAAAGTTAATATCTTTACAGCATATAAGTAAATTATGCCAACATTCAACTCCAGTAATAATATGGTGCAAAAAAATACAAAAATAAAAGAAAATTTCAAAATGGGCGTGGCTTCGCCCTTTTTCATTTAATTTGTCTAGGATGCTTGTAATGCCGTAAGTCGAACAAAAATTAATCAATCCTTGTGAAATTTGGTAGAGGCTTAGCTTCTAGGACGATAACTGTTTTCTGTGAAAAAGGGCGAAATCGGTTGAAGTCACGCCCAGTTTTTATACACAGTCGACGGTCTGTCCTTCCGGTCGGCCGTTAACACGATAACTTGAGCAAAAATCGATATATCTTTACTAAACTCAGTTCACGTACTTATCTGAACTCACTTTGTATTGGTATAAAAAATGGCGAAATCCGACTATGACCACGCCCACTTTTTCGATATCGAAAATTACGAAAAATGAAAAAAATGCCATAATTATATACCAAATACGAAAAAATGGATGAAACATGGTAATTGTATTAGTCTATTGACGCAAAATATAACTTTAGAAAAAAACTTGGTAAAAGGGGTGTGACACCTAACATATTAAGTAGAAGAAAATGAAAAAGTTTTGCAGGGCGAAATCAAAAGCCCTTGGAATCTTGGAAAGAATACTGTTCGTGGTATTACATATATATATATATATATATTAACGGTACCCGACAGATGAAGTTCTGGATCACCCTGGTCTACATTTTGGTCGATATCTCGAAAACGCCTTCACATATACAACTAAGGGCCACTCCCTTTTAAAATACTCATTAACACCTTTCATTTGATACCCATATCGTATAAACAAATTCTAGAGTCACCCCTGGTCCACCTTTATGTCGATATCTCGAAAAGGCATCCACCTATAGAACTAAGGCTCACGCCCTTTTAAAATACTCATTAACACCTTTCATTTGATACCCGTATCGTACAAACAAATTCTAGAGTCACCGCTGGTCCACCTTTATGGCGATATTCCGAAAAGGCGTCCACCTATAGAACTAAGGCCCACGCCCTTTTAAAATACTCCTTAACACCTTTCATTTGATACCCATATCGTATAAACAAATTCTAGAGTCACCCCTGGTCCACCTTTATGTCGATATCTCGAAAAGGCATCCACCTATAGAACTAAGGCTCACGCCCTTTTAAAATACTCATTAAACCTTTCATTTGATACCCATATCGTATAAACAAATTCTAGAGTCACCCCTTGTCCACCTTTATGGCGATATCGCGAAAAGGCATCCACCTATAGAACTAAGGCCCACTCCTTTTTAAAATACTCATTAACACCTTTTATTTGATACCCATATCGTATAAACAAATTCTAGAGTCACCCCTTGTCCACTTTTATGTCGATATCTCGAAAAGGCATCCACTTATAGAACTAAGGCCCACGCCCTTTTAAAATACTCCTTAACACCTTTCATTTGATACCCATATCGTACAAACAAATTCTAGAGTCATCCCTGGTCCACCTTTATGGCGATATCTCGAAAAGGCGCCCACCTATAGAACTAAGGCCCACTCCCTTTTAAAATACTCATTAACACCTTTCATTTGATACCCATATCGTACAAACAAATTCTAGAGTCACCCCTGGTCTACCTTTATGGAGGTATCTCGAAAAGGCGTCCACCTATAGAACTAAGGCCCACTCCCTTTTAAGATACTCATTAACACCTTTCATTTGATACCGATATCGTATAAACAAATTCTATAGTCACCCCTGGTCCACCTTTATGTCGATATCTCGAAAAGGCATCCACCTATAGAACTAAGGCCCACACCCTTTTAAAATACTCATTAACACATTTAATTTGATACCCATATCGTACAAACAAATTCTAGAGTCACCCCTGGTCTACCTTTATGGAGATATCTCGAAAAGGCGTCCACCTATAGAAATAAGACCCACGCCCTTTTAAAATAGTCATTAACACCTTTCATTTGATACCCATATCGTACAAACAAATTCTAGTCACCCCTGGTCCACCTTTATGGCGATATCTCGAAAAGGCTTCCACCTATAGAACTAAGGCCCACACCCTTTTAAAATACTCATTAGCACCTTTCATTTGATACCCATATTGCACAAACGCATTCTAGAGTCACCCCTGGTCCACGTTTATGGCGATATCTCGAAAAGGCGTCCACATATAGAACTAAGGCCCTCTTAAAATACTCATTAACACCTTTCATTTGATACTCATATCGTACAAACAAATTCGAGAGTCACTCCTGGTCCTTCTTTATGGCGATATATCGAAAAGGCGTCCATCTATAGAACTTAGGCCCACGCTCTTTTAAAATACTCATTAATACCTTTTTATAAGCTTTTATTTAGTTTCACTTTTGTTGTCTGTAATGGAATCTTGCAAGTTAAATTTGATACACTTCCCGGTGTCCGATTGAGCTGAAATTGTGCACACATGTATAACTCCGATGACAATGCAATATTACTTTGTTAGAATTCGATAAATTAATCGATAACACAGTTATCGGTAAAGATTTGTATTTACTTTGGCATAACAGCCTAAGTCCCATACAAACCCGCCGGTACCTATCCGTGGATTGTGATATTTGGACGTGGTGAATCACGCGTGTCACGCGTGGTGAATCTCAACGCTTGCGAAAAGCGGTTACACAACCCTCTGTTGTATTTCTGTGTATAACCAACATAGCTGAATTTTTAAGGCTGTTTAACTCTGTAATCTTTTCTGTAATTTATTTTGCTTTTGGAAAAATTACCTATTTGAAAAAAGCTGGCTGAAAAATATTGGCATAACAGCTTAAGTTAAATCAAGAATGGAAAATCTTGGAAAATTTGAGCAGATGTGGCAATTTCGCGCGTCCGTTGAACGAAATATTGACAATCTGCTGATCATCGCTAAGAAATTAGCGACATTCCATCAACTAAGCAGCACTTTAGCAATACTACTGTTATTATTTGGCCGCTCAAACACACAAATATTAATTGTGCATTAAATCTAAAATATACAAATACACCATAATAATTTACACGGCCAAAGCCATAATAATTCACACGGGTCATCAATTCTTTCTCTGATTTAAAATCTGAACTACCAGCGCTACCGTCAACAGCTCAGTGTCATCATTGCCAGTAGCGCCAATAACACCAAACTCGTGCCTGACAAACAAAAGTCGTTTCACTCAATAGCGCAAGTAAAATGTACTACGCATTCACTACTAAGAAGCGTCAAAAATTCGCTTGGAGTAATTGCGTCAATGAGCTACCATTGAGCTGGCACCGCATTGGCGCTGGCGCCATGCAATTTACATCACTAAAATTGCGCGAATGCCCAGGCTTATGACTTCAATACTTATATTTACAATGCTTTAAACTTTAAATACACCTCTGAAGTTGCTGCGCATAAAATGTGTACTAATAAATTCCAATACGCATTATACGCAGATGTAACTGAAATATGTGTTTTTGTTTCACCCCCTATACTTATATTTAAAGCTTCTCTAAGAACAAGCTTCTATTACTTGTTAATAAAACGAACTAAAAAGTAAAAAATAAAATTAAAGAAAAAAAACTTTTTAAAAATAAGCTTTTATTATTTTGGTTAATAAAATTAACTAAAAAGTAAACAATAAATTGACTCTAAAGAAATATAACACTTTATAAGTTCATTGTAAGCTTAAACGATAATTAGGCTTATTCGTCTGCGACAAAAAAATTCTATATTGTACATAATTATATATTTTTAACATTAAAACTTTACACCTAAATTATTAAATCTTACAGTTTATATCACAGTCCTAATTGTTCTAATGAAAGCGTGTTACATTGCGATAGCAAGAAAATGAGATCCTAAATGTTCTTAATTATACCATCAAATATATTCTAGAGTCACCCCTGGTCCACCTTTAGGGCGATATCTCGAAAAGACGTCCACCTATAGAACTTAGGCCCACTCCCTTTTAAAATTATCATTAACACATTTCATTTGATACCCATATCGTACAAACAAATTCTCGAGTCAGGCCTGGTCCACCTTTATGGCGATATCCATAAATGGCGTCCATCTATAGATCTATGGCCCACTTCCTCTTAAAATACTCTTTAATACCTTCCATTTGATACACATGTCATACAAACACATTCCAGGGTTACCCTAGGTTCCTTTTACAACATGGTGATTTCCGTTACTTTGTCTCCACAGCTCTCAACTGAGTATGTAATGTTCGGTTACGCCCGAACTTAGCCTTCCTTACTTGTTCTACTTGTCGTTAAAGCCTATGCCTTTCCAGAATAACTGAGAAAGACCGGAAACCCAGCCATTATCCCTTTAGTCAGTAACGAAAACGTTTAAAGCCGTTTTGATTCCCTCAATTAAATGAAATTGTTCCGTTATCCAGCCATAAGCATAACTTGCGTAAAGTGCATATCACTACCACCATTCTGAACTCCATTAACAGTCATAACAGGACGGTGCTAGTGCAGCTTGACCTGTTTTTACACAGTGAACCACTACTGGTTCGTCCCTTCTCCGTTAGATAGATAGATAATTTATTGAGGATTGCACTGCGACCTTTGGTCAGCACCTCATCCCATCCGACTTCCATGATGAACCCTAGCAGTTATCGTGGCTTGAGGGATTTAATGTGGGAATTTTCTGGCCATGGTGAACCCATAAACTTAGCCCTGCGTCTTGAGATTGCGTCACATTCGTGTGTTATTCCGTTACTTTTTAGTTTTCATATATATGTACGTATTTTAATAAAATTTATTACAAAGTATAATGTATTGAAGTGATAAATTTTAAAGTTATATACATATGTATATATATACATACCTTTAATATATATGAAATATAATGAATAACATAAATTTGAGCTAATTTATCAATTTTCAAGTAATTTTTCAACCCAACTAAGACTAGTATATTAAATAGTAGGATGCTGATGAAATATCGACTAGTATGTCAACTGTTATTACATTGATGCATAGACTTAGTATGCCAACTGGTATGTTGATGTTGAATACACTGACTAGTATGTCATCTGGTATGATGTTGGTGTATATAATGACTAGTTTGTCGATTGGTATGATGGTGATGTAGAGGCTGACAATTGATATTTCGTAGGACATCACCGTGTTAAAAATACAGTTGGTAATATGGAAAAAAGACAGAACTCATACTAGTTGAGATTTTTGGCAAACTGGTATTCTTCTAGTATTCAACTAGATGGTTTGACTGCAAGGCAACATAAGCAGTCATCAATTTTAAAGTAATATTTAAACAGTATTTAATTAAACGCTTGACAATTTCAATTAAAAACTTAGATGTAAGCAAAAGTTAAAATGTTGTAAATGTGTTAAAATGTACTCATGAAGGAGCTAGTAAATAATAATTTATGAAATTGGCAATAAAGCCAATTAAGAGTAGATAAAATATATACAGAATAAAATTTATACAGAGTAAATTTGATTGCATACATATAAAAATAATGATCACAACTCAATTTTGCAAACAAGTTTCAAGCAACTGGTAGTTCAGATTTGAAACAGAGGGTTGAACAGTATATCACGGTTTAGCGTTCTTTGCTTCATTTCGAACTACAAATTTAATGTAGTTAAAAGGAATTTTTTAATACGAAGAAACGAGTCGCAGACGTCTAAATTTTTACAGTGTTTATTAAAATCACGACATAAACAGTGAAGTGGTTCGTGCATTTCATAATTCGACCTGCATGTAGCTACAAAAATTGCTTGAAAATGTCTAGATGGCCTAATAGGAACGTTAAACTTAATTTCACCAAGCAAAAATGGACTATTTATTGACCCTCTTATTAATGTAACAATAAATAAGACGCCAAGCATCTCCCTGCGGCCCTGCAATGTGGGCATCTGTATTAGTTTTAACCGGTTGCAAGAGGGGGGAAGATTTTTAGAAGGATCCCATGGTAAGTGCTTTAAAGCGAAAAGAAAAAATTGTTTCTGGACCGATTCCAACTTGTCAGAATGAACCTGATAACGCGGATTCCAAATTATTGAAGCACTAGCAGACCCGACAGACTTTGTTCTGCCATAAATTTGGTCTATCTCCATACATATTAATAAACTTTTTCCGTCTAACTCTGCCCCCCCCCCCCCCTCCCCCTCCTCACTTTTTCTTAATCCTTTTGTTCACTCCTCCCTCCGTATTTTCGCTTCATCTATCTCTATTTTCGTCTCACTCTATCTCTTTCTCAGTCTCCTTCTGCTTCCGTCTTTTCTCTTCTCTAAAGTTTTTTCCCATTCTTCTTCATCCCTTATTACCAGGCAAATCGAATAGGAAGTATGTAAATAATTATGTGGGTATTATTATACTCAGTTGAGCAGAGCTCACAGAGTATATTAACTTTGATTGGATAACGGTTGGTTGTACAGGTATAAAGGAATATAGGTAGATATAGACTTGCATATATCAAAATCATCAGTATCGAAAAAAAATTTGATTAAGCCATGTCCGTCCGTCCGTCCGTCTGTCCGTTAACACGATAACTTGAGTAAATTTTGAGATATCTTAAGGAAATTTGGTATGTAAATTCCTGGGCGCTCGCCTCAGATCGCTATTTAAAATGAACGATATCGGACTATAACCACGCCCACTTTTTCGATATCGAAAATTTCGAAAAATCGAAAAAATGCGATAATTCATTACCAAAGAGGGATAGAGCGATGAAACTTGGTAGGTGCGTTGAACTTATGACGGAGAATAGAAAGCAAGTAAAATTTTGGAAAACGGGCGTGGCACCGCCTACTTTTAAAAGAAGGTAATTTAGAAGTTTTGCAAGCTGTAATTTGGCAGTCGTTGAAGATATCATGAGGAAATTTGGCAGGAACGTTACTCCTATTACTATATGTATGCTTAAAAAAATTAGCAAAATCGGAGAACGACCACGCCCACTTTTAAAAAATTTTTTTTTTTTAAAGTGAAATTTTTAATAAAATTTAATATCTTTACAGCATATAAGTAAATTATGTCAACAGTCATCTCCAAATACAAAAATAAAAGAAAATTTCAAAACGGGCGTGGCTCCGCCCTTTTTCATTTGATTTGTCTAGGATACATTTAATGCCATAAGTCGAACAAAAATTTACCAATCCTGGTGAAGCAAGGTAGCGGCTTAGATTCTAGGACGATAACTGTTTTCTGTGAAAAATGGCGAAATCGGTTGAAGCCACGCTCAGTTTTTATACACAGTCGACCGTCTGTCCTTCCGCTCGGCCATTAACATGATAACTTGAGCAAAAATCGATATATCTTTACTAAACTCAGTTCACATAATTACCTGAGCTCACTTTCTATTGGTATAAAAAATGGCCGAAATCTGACTATGACCACGCCTACTTTTTCGATAATTGCCATAATTCTATACCAAATACGAAAAAAGGGTTGAAACATGGTAATTGGATTGGTTTATTGACGCAAAATATAACTTTAGAAAAAAAACTTTGTAAAATAGGTGTGACACCTACCAAATTAAGTAAAAGAAAATGAAAAAGTTCTGCAGGGCGAAATCAAAAGCCCTTGGAATCATGGCAGGATTACTGTTCGTGGTATTACATACATAAATAAATTAGCGGTACCCGACAGATGATGTTCTGGGTCACCCTGGTCCACATTTTGATCACATTTTAAAATTCTTATTAATACCTTTAATTTGACACCCATATTGTACAAACACATTATAGAGTCACCCCTGATCCACCTTTATGGCGATATATCGAAAAAGCGTCCACCTATAGAACTAAGGCCCACTCCCTTTTAAAATACTTGTTTGAGCGACTGTCGTAGTCGCCAACAGCCAACCCTTCTATTTAATAGAACTTAGGCTTAAGAAAACCTAAACATGAATTTAAAGGAATTTACCTGAATTTTATATTGAATTTATTGATATATGTACCTTTTACGTATAAGTACGCATTCTGAATTATTTGCACGTACAAATACGTAATATCATATATTACGTACATATTTATTAAACTTAAGAATTTGAAATGTTTGTATTTTACGCTAACACGCGAGCGTATTTCACCTCTCTGGCAACCCCAACAATGGGTTGACAGATGTGACTATGTACGTACATACATACATTTATATTATTGTTTTTGACATTTCTTTTTATTTTTACTTATTCGAAATATTTTATCCATCTCGGTGTGACACCAAAGTGAATTGTATATTGTGAAACCCCCTTTAAAATTAAAAGAAATAGCTTCTTTAAAGTTAAACACCTAGTCTCCTTTTTAAATTTACAAAGTGCTTTTTGTTTGAGAAATATTCTCCACATTTAGTGTGCTGCAAGTGCCATACAATTTAGGAACGCACTCTGCCACCGCCGATTCGCAGAAACCGCTGCAGAGAAAGGATACCACCACCATCATCACCACCACATCATCGCCATCACCGCAGCAGCCGTTGCCATCAGCTACATCTCACAAGAAGAAGCAGGTAAATTGTGTATTGCCAGCTCCCCTAACCAGTGGTCCTTCGACGCCACTAAGGAAACCAGCGCAATAAAAACGCAAGTACCTTCGCCCTTTTTGTAAACCGTGAGTATTAAATGAGATAATACAACCCAATCACGGAAAAAATACATATAAATAAAGAAAATTAAGGCAAATTTCATTTTCGAGGATTATTATTTCCCGCCAATAATCCTCATTTCCCGCCAAATTGTCTCAAGTTCCCACCAAATTGGCACATACCATTTCGTATATATATATATATATATATGTACATATAGCAATAACCCCATATTGCAAAGCTCAGTACGGTATATGTGCAAAGCAAAATAAGAAAAACTCAGTAGTTAGCTACAGTGGGCACACTTGCTAAAAGCACCCCTTATATTTTAATGCGACAAATCTCTTAATAATTTTAAATTTCCTCATTTTAAATTAAAATATCTCTTGTCGTTAATTAAATATATTGCACAACCTCTGCTAACTTCTGATTTTTCCCAATTTAAATTAATACAAAACGCAAAAAATATTTTCAAATCTCCATACTTGCGTATACATACATACGGATATACAAAAGAAAGAAAACGACATAAGCGGTGAAATAAAATCTCGTGCACAGTGGTACAAGAGTGGTGCAGTGCGTGTAATAGCACGTTTCTCGTATTAAATTTGCACGCTATAAATTCTCAATCCCCATTAAGAATTTCGATAAGCTACTAATTTCTCTCTCCTCAAAGCCTCTACAGTCCAACAAATCGAAGCTAAATAAGACTCCTCTAAGTCACACCGAAAAAAAAAAAAAAAAAAAAAACGACATTTTTAGATAATCTCATACGTATCAAAATTATAATAATTTACCCCCGAGATACTTTTTAATACGTATATATACATATATCTCACATAATTTTTCCCACGTATATTTAAACCACCCTCATATACATATATTAAATATAGTGCAAACGCAGCACAGTGGTAAAATTTTCTCAGTCTCACCCTCAAATAAATTTAGCTTAAAAACTTTTTTTTTGGTTTTGAAAAGTATTCTCTCTTGCTATTTAACGTGAATATTTTAACGTAACTCCCTCACATAGTTAAAAGCAAATACTCTCTCTTCAAAAAAAAAAAAGTTTTCTCTCTGAAGTTAAATTTTTTGTTGATTCTCAACTCTAAGCGACATAAAACAAAGCTTAAAAATGAGTGACGATGAAACCAAAAAAGGTGGCTCCAAAACTCAAGGAGTTAAAAAATTTAAAATCTCGTCTGCCCCCAAAAAATTTACATCCGAAACGGACAATTTTTTGGAATATTGTGCTCGGTTTAGGTCGACGTCGCTCCAAGACAACACGGAGTCCTCACTCAAAATAAAAAACGCCAATATAGACAAATTTTGGAATAGAGTCCAAACAGTCTTCGATAAGATTGTCGAAACCCCAGATCAGGACCTGCCAGAAGATTTTCCAACATCTGCTAATAGCATATACAGGTCCTGTCTCATAGCATACGAAGACACAAAAGCCCAGATCGAAGACCAGCTTCAGTTGCTAAAACAAGCAAATGCCCCCGCTCCCTCTACCGTCACAACAGGTCCACCCGATAACTCCGGTATTTCGCTAAAAATCCCTCCCTGCGATACCGAAATATTTTATGGTGGTTATGAAAAATGGCCCTCATTTCGTGACATGTTCACGGCCGTTTATATTAACCATCCCAAACTCTCCCAAGCGCAAAAATTGTATCACCTCAGATACAAAACCCAAGGAAAGGCAGCTCAAATAGTCAACCAATTTCCCTTGACTGACGACAACTTTGCCTTAGCGTGGGAAGCCCTAAAGGCCCGATACGAGAACAGACGAGTTCTCGTAGATAACCAAATACGGGCCCTGATGAACTTAAAAACTATCACTACCGAAAACAGTGAAGACATTCAAAGGGTGCAATCGTCGGTAAATAATTGCCTTCAAATTCTCGCCACGCAACAAGTCTCCACAGATAACTGGGACCCCATACTTATTTATCTCGTGACCTCTAAACTCCCAGAAAATACAGTCACGTTGTGGGAGCAATCTCTAACCTCAAGAAGAGAACTTCCCAACTGGTCCCAAATGGACCAGTTCCTCACAACGCGATACGAAGTGGTAGAAAGAGTTGATCAATGGCGCCCGAGTAAAAGTAAATTCACTCCTCCTCAAACTAGGCCGCCATTTAAACCCCAACAGTCACATGCGTTTCCAAATAAATCGACCTCCCACACCCAGTCTCATATGACAGAGCAGCGAACAATGTACAAGTGCGCTATGTGTAAAACCTCATCTCACCCCCTTATAGGTTGCTTCAAATTTAAGAAGCTGTCGACCTCTGATCGCAGAAGGTTTGTGAGAGAAAACAATATGTGTTTCAATTGCCTCTCTCAGTCACACATATTGAAAGACTGTTCCAGTACTCAAACTTGCAATCAATGTCAAGATCGGCACAACTCAGTTCTTCACGAAGACACATCTCAAGTGCCGAAAAGACAACCCTCACGATTGCAAAGGACAGCCTCACAAGCCACGACCACGAATTCCACAGTCTCACCCGGTAATACTCCCGATCAAGCCAATGCTCTGGATGAAAGCCCTTCATGCTCGCAGAAAAGCCAAGTGCAATCGTTTTATTCCGAAAACGATTGTGAAATAATTTTACCCACGGCTATCGTTCCCGTAGAGCATAAAGGAGAAATTTTTAAACTACGAGCTCTTGTGGATCAGGGATCTGAACGAACCTTTATCTCTACCAGAGCCCAAGATAGACTCAAACTCCCATTCAAACCCTCTAGATTTGAAATATCAGGGATGGGCGGCAAGGTAGTTCAGACCTCAAACAAATTGTGCTCTCTGACTTTGGTATCCCCCGATTTCAAAACCAGAATAAGTGCAGAGGCAATAGTATTACCCCGGCTAACAAAAATGCTCCCCTCGCTTAAGCTCACTAGCGAGCTTCAAGCAAAATGGGCACACCTCAACCTCGCAGACTCGAACTGTCACTCCCCCTCGCAAATAGATCTCGTCCTAGGCAGTGATGTAATACCGCAAATCATCCAAAATGGCGTTGAGAAACTTTCCCCCCATCTTCTAGCGCAGAAAACCATTTTTGGATGGATTCTGAGCGGTAGAGCTCCTGTGTTGGTAAACGCTTTCTGCATGCAAGTGTCAGAAGTGTCGAACGAAGATCTTCACTCGCTATTGCGTAAATTCTGGGAATTGGAGGAAGTTCCCACCAAACCCCAAATAATCCCAGAAGACGAGTTTTGCGAAAATTTCTATGCAGCCACAACCTCACGCGATGATAACGGTCGTTATATCGTAAGGCTGCCGTTTAAACCCAGCTTCCCAGAGTCAATCTCATTATCCCACTCTCGGTCTTCAGCTCTAAGCCAGTTTCTTGGAATGGAGAGAAGTCTGCAGAAGAAAGGGGATTTAAAGACTCAAAATGATAGTGTTCTAGAAGAATACCTCACCCTCGATCATATGGAGGAAACCGGCTCCTATGAAAAATTTGACGGAGAAAAATGCCTCTCATTTTATCTTCCTCATCACGCAGTTGTCAAACCCGAGAAAAAGACATCAAAGGTGCGGGTCGTGTTTAACGCCTCAAAGAAGTCGGCATCTGGACATGCGCTCAACGACGTTCTTTATACCGGCCCTACTCTCCAGCCCGATCTGATGCTTCTGTTTCTCAAGTGGCGTACCTACCAATTTGTTTTTAACGGAGACGTAGAAAAAATGTATCGTCAAATCATAATGCATGAAGACGACAGAGACTATCAGAGGATCGTCTTTCGCTCATCTCCGAGCGACCCCATAAAAGACTATCGTCTGAAAACAGTCACATTTGGTGTGAACTGTGCCCCCTACCTCGCCATACGTACTCTTCACCAACTGGCCAAAGATGTAAAGGAAACTTTCCCCAAAGCCGTCCCTGTTTTGACGAAAGAAACATATGTAGATGACATTCTCTCTGGCAGCCATGAAATTCTCTCTGCTGAAACATGTCTCTCCCAAGTCATCCAAGTGTTAGCGTCAGCAGGATTTCCATTACGGAAAATAACGGCCAATCACCCCAGTATAATAAAAAACATCAAAGAAGAGGACTTGCTAGATACCAATCTTTTGGAATTCGAGAAAGCAAGCAACACCAAAACTCTCGGCATACAGTGGAACGCTCTGACCGACACGTTTTCGTATACAGTGGACTCAATACCCCTCTCGTCCGCTAATACAAAACGACAAATTCTCTCCTCGGTCGCAAAACTTTTTGACCCCGCAGGGTGGCTTACGCCGATTATGATTCAGGCCAAGATTTTACTCCAAGAGCTATGGATAGACGGAACTGGCTGGGACGAACCAGTGAAGCCCCTCCGCTTCATTAAATGGACGCAGTTCGCAAAAAATTTACCCAACATCTCAGAGATAAAGATACCTCGATGGGTTGACTACATGCCGAACCAGCAGGTTGAACTGCATGGTTTCTGCGATGCGTCAGAAAAGGCATATTTCGCCACTATATATCTGCGAACAACCCACGGTGCCACCACTTCGTCCCACCTTCTGGTCGCTAAAGGCAAGGTTGCCCCTCTTCGCACTACCAGTCTTCCAAGACTAGAACTATGTGCAGCTCTACTCCTTGCCCGACTAATCGCCGTCGTACAATCCCATCTCGAGCTCTCTCTTACAAATCTTTACATGTGGTCTGACTCGGAAATTGTGTTAGCATGGCTCGAAAAGCCTCCCCACGCTTGGAAAACTTTCGTATCCAATCGAACAGCTGAAATTATGGATCTCGTCGGAAGCGCCTCCTGGAAGCATGTAGGCAGTCGCGACAATCCAGCAGACATGGGCACTAGAGGATGCAAACCCATGGACTTGGCAAATTCTTCGCTGTGGTGGAATGGCCCTGCGTGGCTGACCCAGCCCCCCGAAGCTTGGCCAAACCCATCTACCCGCAGCATCAACCCGCCTGAAATGCGCCGAGTCGAAGCACTATACTCAGCTGGAGATGACCCCGATGTATTGGATCGATTTTCCTCTTTTCCTCGCGCCCTCAGGGTCATGGCATATGCCTTCAGGTTCATTAATAATCTCAAGGACCGAATTCGAGGCATTAAACCCGCTTACACTCCCTCTCTGTCTCATGAAGATCTCCGCAAAGCGAAAAATAAACTTGTGACGTTAACACAAACCCGATATTTTCCTCGCGAAAGAGCATGCTTGGAAAATGCAAAACCCATTGATCAAAGAAGCTCTCTACTAACCCTCAACCCATACCTCGATGAAAACGGGCTCCTCAGGGTTCATGGTAGACTAGTTCATTCGACGTTGACTTACAATGAAAAACATCCCGTTATTATCCCAGAAAAATCAAGATTCGCTGTCCTCTATATACAGTACCTCCATGAACTTCTTCTCCATGCCGAAATACGTCTCATGCAGCAATGCCTCAGACAGGATCTCTATATTCCACGACTTAAACCCCTCATAAAGAGATGCATACATCAGTGCAAAACTTGTACCCTCCACAAGCAGCAAATGCGATCGCAAATCATGGCGGCTTTGCCCCCGGAACGATGCACATATGCTCCGCCTTTCACCACTACCGGTGTCGACTTTGCGGGGCCTTTTCAAATAAAAGCCTCCTTGCTAAGGTCTCACACCTTACTGAAAGGCTACGTGGCCGTTTTTGTCTGTTTCGTGACAAAAGCTGTCCACCTTGAGCTGTGCTCGGACCTAACAACAAATGCCTTTCTCGCAGCATTCGCTCGCTTCGTCGGACGTCGTGGATATCCTGCCACAATGATGAGTGACAACGGCAAAACGTTTATTGGAGCTAAAAGAGCGACGGAAAAAGAGTTCGTTGACTTCATGAAAACTGCCTCTCAAGAAGTAATCGCAAAATACTCTCCCCAGGGCATTAATTGGAAATTCATTCCACCCGGAGCTCCCCACATGGGCGGCTTGTGGGAGTCTGCAGTGAAGAGTTTCAAACTGCACTTCAAGAGGACAGCAGGAGCCCACAAGTTCACATTTGAAGAATTTACCACCCTCTTGGTAAGAATTGAAGCCGTATTAAACTCTCGTCCTATCTCACCTTTATCCCAAGATCCCACAGAGTTTACCGCGCTGACCCCCGGCCACTTTCTCCGAGGTAGCCCCCTCCTCGCTATCCCTGAAGTGGATCACGCGGATTTATCTCTTATAAACCGATGGGACAGGGTAAAAGGTTTACATCATCAGTTCAGCAAAAGGTGGAAGGAAGACTACCTAAAGGATCTCTAAAAAAGGCAGAAGTGGAAAAATCCACAACCCGAACCCAAGGTCGGTGAGTGTGTCTGCATTTACGACGACTCACTTCCCCCGACTGAATGGCGCCTTGGACGGATTGAAAAAATACATCCAGGTCCTGACGGCCATATACGTGTTGTTGACGTTCGTACTCAAACCGGCACCCTCACACGACCACTTGTCAAGCTCTGTTTCCTCCCTCAGACTGAAAGCCCACCCTCTCGGGCAACCCCGGAGAATTCGTAGCTACTCTCAAACTACCTCTGTCCACTCTTACCACATCACCGTCACTAATATGTCGTATTTTGCAACATAATGCCAGCTGAAATCCCCTGTATCAGTATTTCTCTCCACTAAAATACTTTTACAACTGTAATTACAGATCGCTATGGATCGTGCAAATCAGTCGTCGTCACGAAGACCAGTGCGGTCGGAGATCGTTGCTCCCAACCGCGCCAATGAATCACGCAGCTCGACACTAATAACAGATTACCGACGGTGCCGCATATGCACCCGTCAGCACGCTCTTCGGAACTGCGTCATATTCAAAAAAATGAAACCACCCCAGAGATGGATGCTTGCACGAGCCCATGAGTTTTGCCTGAATTGCTTGGCATTATCTCACATCACCAGCGAGTGCAGCTCATACGACAGATGCCGGATCTGTGGAGCGCGACATCACTCCCTACTCCATCGGCGGGACGCTACCCCAAGCGCCCAGCGCGCCATCCAGGCACCCCGGCCTGGCAGATCCGCCGTACCGGCACCCCCTGCCGCCACCGGGCAACCCCGTTCTCGCCCGGGAAACAACATTCTCTCAGCAGCACCCAGCATCGCACGACGCACCATTCGATGCACCGCACAAGGGCTGCAAACCGCCAACGCTAGAGGAAGAGTGTCCCAAATCCTCGTTCGAGATGCATTGCGGACCCTTAAGGAGCTACAGGAGGCTCTAGCCGCTGAACGCGCCTAGGGCCGGGACGATGTTTGAGCGACTGTCGTAGTCGCCAACAGCCAACCCTTCTATTTAATAGAACTTAGGCTTAAGAAAACCTAAACATGAATTTAAAGGAATTTACCTGAATTTTATATTGAATTTATTGATATATGTACCTTTTACGTATAAGTACGCATTCTGAATTATTTGCACGTACAAATACGTAATATCATATATTACGTACATATTTATTAAACTTAAGAATTTGAAATGTTTGTATTTTACGCTAACACGCGAGCGTATTTCACCTCTCTGGCAACCCCAACAATGGGTTGACAGATGTGACTATGTACGTACATACATACATTTATATTATTGTTTTTGACATTTCTTTTTATTTTTACTTATTCGAAATATTTTATCCATCTCGGTGTGACACCAAAGTGAATTGTATATTGTGAAACCCCCTTTAAAATTAAAAGAAATAGCTTCTTTAAAGTTAAACACCTAGTCTCCTTTTTAAATTTACAAAGTGCTTTTTGTTTGAGAAATATTCTCCACATTTAGTGTGCTGCAAGTGCCATACAATTTAGGAACGCACTCTGCCACCGCCGATTCGCAGAAACCGCTGCAGAGAAAGGATACCACCACCATCATCACCACCACATCATCGCCATCACCGCAGCAGCCGTTGCCATCAGCTACATCTCACAAGAAGAAGCAGGTAAATTGTGTATTGCCAGCTCCCCTAACCAATACTCATTATCACCTTTCGTTTGATACCCGTAATGTATAAACGCATTCTAGAGTCAACCCTGGTCCACCTTTATAACGATATCCCGAAAAGGCGTCCACCTATAGAATTAAGGCCCACTCCCTTTTAAAATACTCGTTAACACCTTTCATTTGATACCCATATCGTAAAAAAATTCTAAAGTCACCCCTGGTCCACCTTTATGGCGATATCTCGAAAAGGCGTCCACCCATAGAACTATGGCCCACCCACTTTTAAAATACTCATTAACACCTTTCAGTTGATACCCATATCGTACAAATTAATTCTAGAGTCACCCCTGGTCCACCTTTATGGCAATATCTCGAAAAGGCGTCCACCCATAGAACTAAGGCCCACTCCCTTTTAAAATACTCATTAACACCTTTTATTTGGTACCCATATCGTACAAACTAATTCTATAGTCACCCCTGGTCCACCTTATAACGATATCCCGAAAAGGCGTCCACCTATAGAACTATGACCTACTCCCTTTTAAAAAACTCATTAACCCCTTTCATTTGATACCCATATCGTACAAACAAATTCTAGAGTCACCCCTGGTCCACCTTTATGGCAATATCTCGAAAAGGCGTCAACCCATAGAACTAAGGCCCATTCCCTTTTAAAACACTCATTAACACCTTTCGTTTGATACCCTTATTGTACAAACGCATTCTAGAGTCACCCCTGGTCCACCTTTATAACGATATACCGAAAAGGCGTCCACCTATAGAACTAAGGCCCGTTTTAAAATACTCATTAACACCTTTCATTTGATACCCATATCGTACAAACAAATTCTAGAGTCAGCCCTGGTCCACCGTTATGGCGATATCTCGAAAAGGTGTCCACCTATAGAACTATGGCCCACTCCCTCTTAAAATACTCTTTAATACCTGCCATTTGATACGCATGTCATACAAACACATTCCAGGGTTAAAAATAAATAAAAATGTAAGGCGCGATAACCTCCGAAGAGATCTAACGCCGAGCTTCTCTTCCAATTTGCGTCGTGCTCCTCTTGATTTTCCGTACAAATTCGCCGGACGGGACCTACATGTTTTATTCCGACTCCGAACGGCATCTGCAAGGCAGATGAGTTTTCACTGAGAGCTTTTCATGGCAGAAATACACCCTGAGCGCTTGCCAAACACTGCCGAGGGGCGACCCCGCTTAGAAAAATTTTCTTCTAATTAAAAAACCTTATTTCTAAAATTTTGATGTTGCTTTGCCCACGCTTTTATTAGAACAATTAGGACTGTGATATAAACTGTAAGATTTAATAATTTAGGTGTAAAGTTTTAATGTTAAAAATATATAATTATGTACAATATAGAATTTTTTTGTCGCAGACGAATAAGCCTAATTATCGTTTAAGCTTAAAATGAACTTATAAAGTGTTATATTTCTTTAGAGTCAATTTATTGTTTACTTTTTAGTTAATTTTATTAACCAAAATAATAAAAGCTTATTTTTAAAAATTTAATTTTATTTTTTACTTTTTAGTTCGTTTTATTAACAAGTAATAGAAGCTTGTTCTTAGAAAAGCTTTAAATATAAGTATAGGGGGTGAAACAAAAACACATATTTCAGTTACATCTGCGTATAATGCGTATTGGAATTTATTAGTACACATTTTATGCGCAGCAACTTCAGAGGTGTATTTAAAGTTTAAAGCATTGTAAATATAAGTATTGAAGTCATAAGCCTGGGCATTCGCGCAATTTTAGTGATGTAAATTGCATGGCGCCAGCGCCAATGCGGTGCCAGCTCAATGGTAGCTCATTGACGAAATTACTCCAAGCGAATTTTTGACGTTTCTTAGTAGTGAATGCGTAGTACATTTTACTTGCGCTATTGAGTGAAACGACTTTTGTGTGTCAGGCACGAGTTTGGTGTTATTGGCGCTACTGGCAATGATGACACTGAGCTGTTGACGGTAGCGCTGGTAGTTCAGATTTTGAATCAGAGAAAGAATTGATGACCCGTGTGAATTATTATGGCTTTGGCCGTGTAAATTATTATGGTGTATTTGTATATTTTAGATTTAATGCACAATTAATATTTGTGTGTTTGAGCGGCCAAATAATAACAGTAGTATTGCTAAAGTGCGACTTAGTTGATGGAATGTCGCTAATTTCTTAGCGATGATCAGTAGATTGTCAATGTTTCGTTCAACGGACGCGCGAAATTGCCACATCTGCTCAAATTTTCCAAGATTTTCCATTCTTGATTTAACTTAAGCTGTTATGCCAATATTTTTCAGCCAGCTTTTTTCAAATATGTAATTTTTCCAAAAGCAAAATAAATTACAGAAAAGATTACAGAGTTAAACAGCCTTAAAAATTCAGCTATGTTGGTTATACACAGAAATACAACAGAGGGTTGTGTCGCCGCTTTTCGCAAGCGTTGAGATTCACCACGCGTGACACGCGTGATTCACCACGTCCAAATATCACAATCCACGGATAGGTACCGGCGGGTTTGTATGGGACTTAGGCTGTTATGCCAAAGTAAATACAAATCTTTACCGATAACTGTGTTATCGATTAATTTATCGAATTCTAACAAAGTAATATTGCATTGTCATCGGAGTTATACATGTGTGCAAAATTTCAGCTCAATCGGACACCGGGAAGTGTATCAAATTTAACTTGCAAGATTCCATTACAGACAACAAAAGTGAAACTAAATAAAAGCTTATAAAATAGCTGCCCCTTTGACTCTATTATACAAATACTGGGAACAGCAGCGATGGATCACACATCTTACTACTCTTTCGCGAAATCGAGTACGTCCAAAATTATGAAATTTATTGTGGACTTCATCACCGCATCAAGAGTAGGTACAATTTATAAGGACCGCGCAAGGATACTCGTAGACTATTTTCAAGACAAACTAAAAGATAAGTCATCAAAGCCTTTTTATCCGCTTTTTCCCAAAGTATTAAATATGTACTCAACGTTATCAGAGGTATGGTCAAAATGTTTTTTTGATTGCCCCAGTGGACATGACACCTACAACTGCGAAAATTGTGGTCAATATTCAAAGGAAGTATCGACACTATGGATTAAGGACCACAAAAGGTTGTGTGAAGAAGGCTATCAGTCACTAGGAAATCACCTTGCCGAAATATCCACAAATTTTACTTCCCGATGTTCCAAATGTAGTGAAGAATGTTATGTAAAACGATCATTCAACACTCATGTATTCGTAGAGTTGGAGCTAAGAAAAGACTTAGCATCAGAGCTGCAAACATGCAAGTTGTCGGAAATTGAAAAAAGTGTAAACTTTTCAATCGAAAATAATAAATTCAGGTATATAAACATATCAGCGTTAAATATAAGCCTCATACAAAATTAACAAAACTTAACAAATCTTTTCTTTTTTATCTCTTCCTTCAGTTTGAAATGTATAATTGATTATGTACCCGGACACTTCAGAGCGTATTGCCGAAGAAGCAATGGAAAATGGGAATTACATGACGATTTATGCAACAAACCAGTATCAATCGTAAATGACCAGAAGTTAGCTCCAAGTGGAGCAATTTTTATAAAAGATAATACTGAAAATTAATAAATATTTAGATAGTTATTTCTATGTACACCACTACCACTTAGCGTTAACATAAGAATTATGTGATAATAAAATTATAAAGAATTAAAATTAAAACTTTTGTGCACTAATTACATTCGCCTCGATGTAGATTCAATAGGAAGTAGATGGCACAGTTTGAGTATGTATCAAAGAAATGCATTACATATAATTTATCTCTAAGTAAACTCTATTTCTAAACAGAGCTTTTTAATTTTTTTTCGGAATCTTTATAAACATTTTGAAATTATTACATATGTATGTACAACAAAACCATAGTGCAAAAGCGAAAATTCACGCAAAGTAATTCCAATTTCTAGTTGGCTTTTATTGTACAGATTCCAATTTTGTTTGGTCCCATAGCAATTTTATAAACATGAAAATCTTATATTTTTCAAAATAAAGAAACTTTAGCACCACTAGTGAGAGCTCATTAAATGTTAGCCAAAAACATACATCCAATGTAGATCCTTTTCTATTCAATTCTTTCGACGAAGATTATACCCACACATATACATGGATACATACAATTATTTCGCAAGATTGACAATCCTCAATGTCATAAAAAGGCTGTTTTTTCGCACATAATAATGAACGCTATAATTAGCATCAAACTTACGCAAATTACTACAAATATAATGTTTTATCCTTGTGTCGCGAGATCGATTGTCTAAATTCCGTTATTGTGCTTGTAGCAGAAAAACTAAGAGACTAATGTAACTACCTGTGTACATGGGTAGCTTACGAATAATACTCCTACGGCTGGGCTTGCCGCACATTGTGAAACCGTATAATAAGGACATCCCATCTTGTGCACTATTCAATTCCTTAATCAGGCAAACTAATATAAATCACGCTTGATGAATAAATCTGTTGTTTAAATTTTGTTATGATTGCACACTAGCTGAAATTGAATTTGTGCCTGAAATAAATCTGATCTATAAGATGAAAATATAACAGCACTACGTGGTAGAGAAGTTTTGAATATTTTGGTTATTTTAAAATTAAAATAATAAAACCGTACTTTTGTTTTGGGAAAATTATTAATTAGTGCGGTAAGGACATTTACAAGTTTTCTTTTCTTCAAATGAGTAGGTTACGTTTTTGTTATGTTATTACCTAGTATTACTACTGTAGCAACAACGTTAGTAATCGTACATATCTATACATCTATAAGGAAAATAATTACTAATAATAACCGATTTTAAACATATTCCTTATTATATTTTGTGTTTATATTTCATTTACCAAGCTATGTATATGTGAAACCTTTTTGCCGTAAAGCTAGAATCTTGTATCTATAATAAATATCTTATTTGTTCTTTTACGAGAAACATATACATATTTTGAACTGAATCTGGACATAAGTACATAAGTCCCTTCACCAACAATTTGCATATTATGGAAATACCCATACTAGTTTAGCCCCTGTACGCCCATATTTTCGCCGAATGCACGCTAAATGAAAGTTTAAATATATCATAAAGAACTAAACAATACGCCCACTTTACGCAAATAAGTATAACAAAGAACATCATAATATGATGGTACTTAGTGAATTCAGTTAATAGACGAAGATCAATTTTCTTTGTTTGGTTATGATGTTAGTTTTCGTTTAGCAACAAATTGCGAATACACTTACTAAAAAATATGTATGTAGCTGCATTTCAGATTAGAGATAAACCAGTAAAGGAAACGGGGCAGTGATTTTTTATATCGTTTATAAAATTAGGTACCAATCACCCAGAATAGATAAACCATGTTAAAGAAGAAAAAGGTCCTTTCTATGAAAACTTTATTTAATAATGGACATTCGCAATATTGTTCCATTCCATCCCAGTAATTAAAAAATGGATTTTAGCATGGAAGTTTTCTCTCCAAAACAAAGTTAATTCATTGCTAACCCTAGTTATTAGCTGCATCTTTTTACATCTATATACATATACGCTTAAATCTTATATGGACTGCTAAGCTCGGCCTTAGATCTCTTCGGAGGTTATCGCGCCTTACATTTATTTTTTTTAAGCGTTAAACTTTATCTATTCTTCTGAAATTGCTGCGCAGAAAATTAGTACTCCTAAATTTCAATACGCATTATATTCAGTTGTAACTGAAATATGTGTCTATGTTTCACCTCTATATATTAACTCTACAAATGGTGTGTGTCCACTGTTCACCGCAACCGATTCAGCTATAGGTTATACACTATTGCCAACAGAGGTGTGTGTCTCCGCTTTTTGGTACAACATGTTCTGTAGCTAGTTGCCGCTAGATGGGTCCCCTAACCATTACCTGAGTGAGGATGAGCGTTTTTTTAACCGCAAACATAGAGGTATATCCGTGTAAAAAACAAGTCTATTATTACTCAGTTTATTAGTTTATTCTCTATAATCGGGGTTGATATAGTTAAATAACCATTAACATAAAAATCAACCCTTTCTTTAAGCGATGACAGAATTAATAGAGATGAATATGAATAAATAGTTATAACCTAATCAACATTTGTTAACATTTTAATATATAAAATATGTATAAATATACATAATAAAGGGAATCAGGTTTTTCATAAAACTTGGTACTTTCTAATCATATTAATGTATTAATGCTGACTGGGTTATATTGGTTTAATTGCAAACAGTTAGATTTTATATTGTTGCCAGCGTTGCTGTTTTCTGGGTAATTCGCTAAATTTGGGGAGTTTCGAAAGCGCGTGGGTAATTTTCGAGTACGCTCTTCTTTATTACCTATGAAGGCACGGAGTTCCATGAAAGGTCTTAAATACATTTTTTACTTCACTATTTCGGTTGCGTCGTGTTTCGTTGGCTACAGTTGCAGTAGTTTGCAGCATTTATTAAAGCTCACGGCTGAAAATAATTTTTTTTATTCCGACCCCATGAAGTCATGGCCAGTATTGGCGTGATTGCGTTAAATTATGGGTAAAAGTCTAGTTGAGTCGACTGCTAATACGCTACAAAAATATCGATCGAGGTGTCAAAAGGCCCGTATTGACCTCGACAACAATAATTCGAAGGCGAAAAAGAAAAATTGTATATCTGTCCGGAGATATTTGCAGTTGAAGTTGACGATTATCAAGTGGTTGTTGTAATGTTTCTGTACCCACAAAAAAATTATGAACATAAGCGTTTTGCGCGGATTTAGTTTTGGTCTCTAAACCACCGAGGGTAATTTTTTATACGCAGAAACGTGTTCTGGACAAAAATACTATGGATACCACCCCCGGTTTCGGAGGAACCCGCGGGTCATTTTTCGGTTTTTCGTTAATATCTTTTGAACGAGTTAACATTTTTATTTTCCCACTTCGGATTATTATTGTCGAGGTCAATACGCGTCTTTTAACACCTCTCTCGATATTTTGGGACGCGTCTTAGCAGTCGTCCCCTCAACTAGACTATTACCAAATTATGAAACCTATATGTCTTATTTTACAATGTTCTTATATGCTATAAGCCTTAGTCGCTTTTATGGCTTATACAAAAATGTTTAAAGTAAACAAAAATAATACATGTCAAAATACAAAATATGGGTAACCAGAAAATAAACAAAGAGCAGAAAATGGGTGTGAAATATTGTTCAATTATATTTAGTATGATACCCACCCAATGTTCATTGGAAAGTAAAGACATGTGTCCAAAATTTTATGAGTAGGAACATTTTGAAATTCATAAATACGATATAATTGTGATGACATGAAATCACAAACAAACCAAAAATTAAAATAAACTTCTTATTATTTCCCGAAATTTTACACTATCACTTGCGAAGTATTCACTTAAAAAAATAGAAATCCATAATTTCGCGCTTACGATACAATGGCTAACATAGCTTGCTATAGTCAAAATGAAATTAGCTTCAATTTATTTTACAGCTTCAAAGTAATTTACAGTCGTCACAAGTTCGAAGTTAACTTATTTTGGCTATCACTAAGCAACAAAACAATTTATTTGACGAAATTTTGATATTTTGGAGAATTGAAAATTGTTTTTTTGGGTAATTTGAGAACGGCAACACTGGGTTGCATCTAGTTACATGCCAACATTCGTATAAGCTCAAATTCCCAGTAAGAAAATACTCCGCAAAAACGTATGGGTTAAAGCTGACAGCTATTAAAACTTAATTAATGTTACTCCATGTCTCACCAAACTTTTACCAAATATAAAATATAATGTTATGTTGGTTTTATTGGTCTGTAAATAATGAATTGTTATACTAATTTGTCATATTCAAAACGGGTTTTATGTTTTCGTATAAATGTAGCCGATAACGAAAAATATAAAAAATGTATGGAAGAGTTTCCAATTAATAAAACATACTGAAAAGTCATAACCAATGGTGACTTACTATTTGGCATATATATTTTTTCAAACATGTAACTATACAGAATGTCTGGACAAGTAACTTGGTACCTCGATCAAGTTTAAACGGGATTCAAGGGGTTGTGTAGCGCAATATATAGCTTCTCCAACCCAATTGTCAACCTCACCTTCGAGCGGCGAATCCCGTTTCACTAACAGACGAGGCTCTGGCGACCCCAAGCTCCTCATGGAACTTGGGGGTGGGGAGGGAGGGATGGCCTGAAGGTTCAATGTGGCCATATAAATCGTTCCCGAGATGGTCGGGCCAGCACCTTAATGGTGCTGTGTTACCGGAGCGCATCGGATCTGTATCCGACAAAGGACCATCACATCGATAACACTCCCCAAAGCCTTCGGGGAGTAACCTAATCGCTACAACAACAACAACAACATCAAGTTTAAACCTTAATAAAAAATCTTCTATGGATGATCAATTTGTGAAACGTCAATTCTCTAAGCAAATTAAACAACATTTCATATTGTATTCTCTGTTTAGCTGCTTTTTTTTATTTTTAAGTGATTTTGTAACACTTTTAACAATACTTGTACTTGCTTTATGTCTACATATGATTGTTTAATTTTGAGGTTAAGCTAAAGGTATTTAATTTGGTGCTGTAAGCAGGTTTGTGTTGTATACGTCTATAACATATGATTGTTATATTTAATTTGGAAGGAAAATAATATATTTTAAATAAAAATAATACTTAAATAATAAAACTATTAATTAAAAAAATATGTTAAAAGAATTAAATGAAAAAAAAAAAATTATAATAATAAAATAGACGGATTCGAACCTGCGAACGAATCCACTTAGGCGCAAATCTTATTATCTCTGCTATTGCTTCTTTTCTACTAATATAAGCAATGTTGTATTTAAGCTTTACGCCTTCTGCGCGCATTTTTCGACTGTGATGCCACGTAAGATAAAAATAATTATTAAGAAAGCATTATGGAATAACCAAGTTTTTAGTGCAACCGGGAAAAATTGTTGAAAACGCTAACCGCATTTTCTTTATGGTTAGCGGATAAATAATTGACCTACTACTGAGAAATTATAAAGAATAAGTGAACATTTAACTGGCATAATTTTTTTTGGAAATTCCATGTGTACAGGGTGTCTAGACAGGAAAATTGGTTTTCCTTGGAAAATTTTAAATGATCATAAAAAATTGTCTATGGCTGACCAATTAGTGGGACCCACTGACCAATTAGTGACCAATTATTTGGCATGCTTTTCGAATTCAAAATCCACCAATGGGGTGCTAACATCCGATAACAGGGTAACATCCGATAACAAAGAAAACTTTAAAAATTAATTAAAAAGTTCCTATGGCTGACCAATTAAAGAAGCCTGCTGACCAATTATGACCAATTAGTGACCAATTAATTGGCATAATTTTTTTTGGAAAATTTATGTATACAGGGTGTTTAAACAGGAAAATTATTTTTCCCTTGGAAAATTTTAAATGGCCATAAAAAATTTTCTATGGCTGACCAATTAGTGGGACCCGCTGACCAATTAGTGACCAATTATTTGGCATACCTTTCGAATCGAAAATCCACCGATGGGGTGCTAACATCCGATAACAGGGTAACATCCGATAACAAAGAAAACTTTAAAAATTAATTAAAAAGTTCCTATGGCTGACCAATTAACGAAACCTGCTGACCAATTATGACCAATTAGTGACCAATTAATTGGCATAATTTTTTTGGAAAATTTATATATACAGTGTGTCTAGACAGCAAAATTGATTTTCCTTGGAAAATTTTAATTTTCATAAAAAATTGTCTATGGCTGACCACTTAGTGGGACCCACTGACCAATTATGACCAATTAGTGACCAATTATTTGGCATACCTTTCGAATCGAAAATCCACCGATGGGGTGCTAACATCCGATAAGAGGGTAACATCCGATAACAAAGAAAACTTTAAAAATTAATTAAAAAGTTCCTATGGCTGACCAATTAACGAAACCTGCTGACCAATTATGACCAATTAGTGACCAATTAAATGGCATAATTTTTTTTGGAAAATTTATATATACAGGGTGTCTAGACAGCAAAATTGATTTTCCTTGGAAAACTTTAATGGTTAATTGTCTATGGCTGACCAATTAGTGGGACCCACTGACCAATTATAACCAATTAGTGACCAATTAATTGGCATAATTTTTTTTGGAAAATTTATGTATACAGGGTGTTTAAACAGGAAAATTGTTTTTCCCTTGGAAAATTTTAAATGGCCATAAAAAATTTTCTATGGCTGAACAATTAGTGGGACCCGCTGACCAATTATGACCAATTAGTGACCAATTATTTGGCATACCTCTCGAATCGAAAATCCACCGATGGGGTGCTAACATCCGATAACAAAGAAAATTTTAAAAATTAATTAAAAAGTTCCTATGGCTGACCAATTAACGAAACCTGCTGACCAATTATGACCAATTAGTGACCAATTAATTGGCATAATTTTTTTTGGAAAATTTATGTATACAGGGTGTCTAGACAGCAAAATTTATTTTCCTTGGAAAACTTTAAATGGTCATAAAAAATTGTCTATGGCTGACCAATTAGTGGGACCCACTGACCAATTATGACCAATTAGTGACCAATTAATTGGCATAATTTTTTTTGGAAAATTTATGTATACAGGGTGTTTAAATTCTAGAGTCACCCCTGGTCCACCTTTATGGCGATATCTCGAAAAGGTGTCCACCTATAGAACTATGGCCCACTCCCTCTTAAAATACTCTTTAATACCTGCCATTTGAGACGCATGTCATACAAACACATTCCAGGGTTAAAAATAAATAAAAATGTAAGGCGCGATAACCTCCGAAGAGATCTAAGGCCGAGCTTCTCTTCCAATTTGCGTCGTGCTCCTCTTGATTTTCCCTACAAATTCGCCGGACGGGACCTACATGTTTTATTCCGACTCCGAACGGCATCTGCAAGGCAGATGAGTTTTCACTGAGAGCTTTTCATGGCAGAAATACACCCTGAGCGCTTGCCAAACACTGCCGAGAGGCGACCCCGCTTAGAAAAATTTTCTTCTAATTAAAAAACCTTATTTCTAAAATTTTGATGTTGCTTTGCCCGGGGTGCGAACCCAGGGCATACGGTGTGGTAGGCGGAGCACGCGGAGCACCATCAGACCACGGTGGCCGCCATTCCAGGGTTACCCGAGGATCATTTTCCTACATGGTGATTTTCCCTTATTTTGTCTCCATAGCTCTCAACTGAGTATGTAATGTTCGATTACACCCGAACTTAGCTTTCCTTACTTGTTAATTCATGTCTTTATTTCGGCTTCGCATGCACATTTATCAGTTTTTCCAGGTTAATACAACTAAATCGAATATCACAATGAAAATTACTTTAAAGCTCTCGGCAACAACTTTCATTTGATATCCATATTGTATTAACACTTTGTAGGGGTACCCGGGTCCACGTTTTGGTGATTGCTCGAGAGCGTTGATTAATGCTCTATCTCTAGCGTTTAATGAACAAAATATAAAAACATATATTGAGACATTATTTTTGGTGGCCTCCGATGATCCCTTGAGTAGGAACCGGCCTGCAATCTCTACATATATAAGGCTTGACGTAGCTCATTTTGTTAAAATGATTGCAAATTGGAAGTGCATCAAAGCAATAGAGAACAGCCAGATACGAAAGTTTTACTTATTTTGCATTGCATTGTTGATTGACGCTCAAACTTTGGCCGAATTCGAATCAATCCTGAAAAGTATCTGTATCGTCTGTTTAAATCAATATAATGACTCCAATTTATCTCATGGTAAGACAGTATACGATACAAGAAGGGATTTGGAAAAGGCAATCGGTGATCGCACTTTCAATCTAAGTGAAGATAGATATACTCCCACAGATAAAATTGGACAAAATGTGGACTGTGAAAACATGGATTAGTAGAATTCGGCAATCAGCAGAGGAAGTTGTTGAAATTGGAAGAGAAAGCAACGGATTCTATAACAAACGTTTTATCGATGACTTTTTTAAAACAAGTGCTTTGGAATTTCCTCTTTGGTCAGCAGCTTGTCTACCTGGACAGCAGGGCCATGCCAGTACAAGTTACGCTGAGGCTTATTTTAATGACAAGAAGCATAGAGTACTGTCGGGATACAAAAATCTCTTACGAGCTGATAAATTCCTCAAAATTGAATTTCGAGACCATCACGGAGGATCAGCGATATTAAATACGCACTTGCTAAACGAATATCAAAAAATAAGTAAAGAAGCCATCGAAGAACGAGAAGAGAAAGGAGCTGAACTTCAAGTTACCAAAGTTATCAACGAAGACGCAAATTCTTATGACAATTGGAGAAATAAATCTAAAAGGGAGAGAAATGACTTTGAGGAACCTATAGAGGAGTATGTTTTAAAGAAGTAACCCAAGCAAAAGAAACTCGGCTATTAATTCCAAAGTCAGCCCAGCATATCCTTCATTAATATGCATGCAGATTCTAAAGTAGCAGTTAAAAGAATGACAGTATTAGAAAACGGAAACTCACTCAGAGCAGTTCTTATAGGTGATACTCACTACAGCATTAAATAAAATTAAAGAAAAAAACAACTTTTTAAAAATAAGCTTTTATTATTTTGGTTAATAAAATTAACTAAAAAGTAAACAATAAATTGACTCTAAAGAAATATAACACTTTATAAGTTCATTGTAAGCTTAAACGATAATTAGGCAAAAAAATTCTATATTGTACATAATTATATATTTTTAACATTAAAACTTTACACCTAAATTATTAAATCTTACAGTTTATATCACAGTCCTAATTGTTCTAATAAAAAACGTCTTAAATTTTGATGGTATAATTAAGAACATTTAGGATCTCATTTTCTTGCTATCGCAATTTAACACGCTTTTATTAGAACAATTAGGACTGTGATATAAACTGTAAGATTTAATAATTTAGGTGTAAAGTTTTAATGTTAAAAATATATAATTATGTACAATATAGAATTTTTTTGTCGCAGACGAATAAGCCTAATTATCGTTTAAGCTTACAATGAACTTATAAAGTGTTATATTTCTTTAGAGTCAATTTATTGTTTACTTTTTAGTTAATTTTATTAACCAAAATAATAAAAGCTTATTTTTAAAAAGTTTTTTTTCTTTAATTTTATTTTTTACTTTTTAGTTCGTTTTATTAACAAGTAATAGAAGCTTGTTCTTAGAAAAGCTTTAAATATAAGTATAGGGGGTGAAACAAAAACACATATTTCAGTTACATCTGCGTATAATGCGTATTGGAATTTATTAGTACACATTTTATGCGCAGCAACTTCAGAGGTGTATTTAAAGTTTAAAGCATTGTAAATATAAGTATTGAAGTCATAAGCCTGGGCATTCGCGCAATTTTAGTGATGTAAATTGCATGGCGCCAGCGCCAATGCGGTGCCAGCTCAATGGTAGCTCATTGACGAAATTACTCCAAGCGAATTTTTGACGCTTCTTAGTAGTGAATGCGTAGTACATTTTACTTGCGCTATTGAGTGAAACGACTTTTGTGTGTCAGGCACGAGTTTGGTGTTATTGGCGCTACTGGCAATGATGACACTGAGCTGTTGACGGTAGCGCTGGTAGTTCAGATTTTGAATCAGAGAAAGAATTGATGACCCGTGTGAATTATTATGGCTTTGGCCGTGTAAATTATTATGGTGTATTTGTATATTTTAGATTTAATGCACAATTAATATTTGTGTGTTTGAGCGGCCAAATAATAACAGTAGTATTGCTAAAGTGCTGCTTAGTTGATGGAATGTCGCTAATTTCTTAGCGATGATCAGCAGATTGTCAATATTTCGTTCAACGGACGCGCGAAATTGCCACATCTGCTCAAATTTTCCAAGATTTTCCATTCTTGATTTAGCTTAAGCTGTTATGCCAATATTTTTGAGCCAGCTTTTTTCAAATAGGTAATTTTTCCAAAAGCAAAATAAATTACAGAAAAGATTACAGAGTTAAACAGCCTTAAAAATTCAGCTATGTTGGTTATACACAGAAATACAACAGAGGGTTGTGTCACCGCTTTTCGCAAGCGTTGAGATTCACCACGCGTGACACGCGTGATTCACCACGTCCAAATATCACAATCCACGGATAGGTACCGGCGGGTTTGTATGGGACTTAGGCTGTTATGCCAAAGTAAATACAAATCTTTACCGATAACTGTGTTATCGATTAATTTATCGAATTCTAACAAAGTAATATTGCATTGTCATCGGAGTTATACATGTGTGCAAAATTTCAGCTCAATCGGACACCGGGAAGTGTATCAAATTTAACTTGCAAGATTCCATTACAGACAACAAAAGTGAAACTAAATAAAAGCTTATAAAATAGCTGCCCCTTTGACTCCATTATACAAATACTGGGAACAGCAGCGATGGATCACACATCTTACTACTCTTTCGCGAAATCGAGTACGTCCAAAATTATGAAATTTATTGTGGACTTCATCACCGCATCAAGAGTAGGTACAATTTATAAGGACCGCGCAAGGATACTCGTAGACTATTTTCAAGACAAACTAAAAGATAAGTCATCAAAGCCTTTTTATCCGCTTTTTCCCAAAGTATTAAATATGTACTCAACGTTATCAGAGGTATGGTCAAAATGTTTTTTTGATTGCCCCAGTGGACATGACACCTACAACTGCGAAAATTGTGGTCAATATTCAAAGGAAGTATCGACACTATGGATTAAGGACCACAAAAGGTTGTGTGAAGAAGGCTATCAGTCAATAGGAAATCACCTTGCCGAAATATCCACAAATTTTACTTCCCGATGTTCCAAATGTAGTGAAGAATGTTATGTAAAACGATCATTCAACACTCATGTATTCGTAGAGTTGGAGCTAAGAAAAGACTTAGCATCAGAGCTGCAAACATGCAAGTTGTCGGAAATTGAAAAAAGTGTAAAATTTTCAATCGAAAATAATAAATTCAGGTATATAAACATATCAGCGTTAAATATAAGCCTCATACAAAATTAACAAAACTTAACAAATCTTTTCTTTTTTATCTCTTCCTTCAGTTTGAAAGGTATAATTGATTATGTACCCGGACACTTCCGAGCGTATTGCCGAAGAAGCAATGGAAAATGGGAATTACATGACGATTTATGCAACAAACCAGTATCAATCGTAAATGACCAGAAGTTAGCTCCAAGTGGAGCAATTTTTATAAAAGATAATACTGAAAATTAATAAATATTTAGATAGTTATTTCTATGTACACCACTACCACTTAGCGTTAACATAAGAATTATGTGATAATAAAATTATAAAGAATTAAAATTAAAACTTTTGTGCAAAACATCTGGTAACCTTGCCGTGCGCGGACGTGTTTTTGATCGCTCTTCGAATTGTTATTCTTTTTACTTTGTAAACAAGTTTTATATTTTATAAATATTTATTCATATAATAGAAAACAGTTTATAAGTTTAATTTCGTATTAAATCTTTACACAGTGCAATATACATAGTGGCTTTTTGTGCAATTTAAACATTCAGTCTGTGTGGTCATATATCATAGATTTTCACGAAAATTTGTGATAACTGCATACCTTTTTGTTGGTAGCTGCTATTAGCAAGTCATTGTGTGCCCTTTTTGCTTTGTGTTGTGTTCGCTGCTAGCTATACGCTGTCTTGCAATTTGCATCCAGTGCTCCAAAATAACTCTTGCCCATAATTTTTGAACAGCTGTTCAATTTATCTTATACTTATAGTTTCTTTTGCCTATTTTTCTTTTGGGTTTGTTTAACTTTGCAATTATGTTGGATTGCTGTGTCAAGAAGTGCACCAATCAAAAGAAAATTTCCCGTGGTGATACTTATGTTTGTTGTTGGCTCTGTGATAATATGGCTCATGTTATCTGTGCCGGTTTCTCTCACATAGGTGGTCGGGTGGTTGACCTAATATCCAGCAAAATTGGACTGAACTGGATATGTCATGATTGTCGTTCCGTAGAAAATGACATGCGAGCTTTTATGAGGCAAACTCAGAAAGAGTTCAACAACATTTTTATTGGGTTTCGTGACCTTAACGAAAGATTCAAAACGATGGAGGCTAACTTTAAAAAATTGAATATGATATCTGAATCCCCAAAACGAAAGAAATGTATGCCCAACAATGACTGCAACTTGTCTTCGAGTCAGGGGCAAAGCTGTCCTCCTACGAATGTCCCTTCAACCGCGTTGACTAATACGAACAGGCTAACCAAAGACGTTATGAACAATGCAGCTCAGGAATCTCCACAAGAATCTAAACAAGGTTGTGTCGAGACTTCCAGTGAGACGATCTATGGCAAATTAAACGATGCACGAACTAATAGTGGTACTTTTGCGGCTGTTTGTTCTACGTCACCAATGTTGACTTCGCTGGACTCTCCAATTCATCCTACACCTCCACCGGTATCTTCAGCTCCAACAATAACAGTTACCGATACTGGGGTTGTTGCTAGCGATACAAGTGTACCTGAAAAAAATAGTACGGTCTCGATAACCAACGCTATAACGGCCGCACCTTCCCAGCTCTCTGGTGCGCTATCCGCTACTCCTTTGCAGGTGACTGCCATGCCACCTCGTAAGGCTGTATTTGTGTCCCGATTACACGCCTCGCTTACCGAAAATGACATTGCTCATTACGTTTGCTCTAAACTTGGTGTTGCACCCACTAGTAACATCAATGTGTATAAATTTAACTTTAAATATGAGAGAGACATCTCCTCATTTAAAATATCCCTTTCAGATGAATATTTCGATAAGGTACTTGATTCCTCTTTTTGGCCCAAGCATACTGTGGTTCACTTGTTCACGAGAAAGGCGAGGGCCGAACCTGTTTTATTACAGCCAAAAAACGGTATGACGAACACAGTAATAACAACACAAAGGTAATTGCTGATCTGTCCCGTCTTCTCATTAATTATCAAAATGTTCGTTGTTTACGATCAAAACTTGTTCCATTCTTCCTTAATTCTTTCAACTTTTCTGCACAAGTTGTATCTTTTACGGAGACCTGGCTAAAGCCTAATAATTACAATTCTGAGGTTTTTTCAAATAAATATGCTGTTTATCGGCGTGATCGCATCTCTAGAGCGGGAGGTGTCCTTATTGCTGTTGAATCTAACCTATCGTCTGAGTTGATTTCGCTGGACAATATCTCTCATATCGAATTCATAGCAGTTAGGTTTTCATTCGGTAGCTATAGCGTAATTGTTTGCTGTTCGTATATACCACCTCGTTCGGATATGGATGTTTATGCTAGTCATAGCTCGGCCATCTGTGATTTGCATTCGCAGTTGGGAGATAACGATCCACTTGTTGTTGTTGGTGACTTTAACTTGCCAACAGTTAGTTGGGTTAATATAAGTGATTCAAACTTTTTAACTCCCACTGCTCAACATGAGTTTCTCAATTGCTTGTTAGACTCATCTCTTTTACAGATTAACAATGTTCCAAATAGTGGAAATAAAATGCTGGATTTAGTATTTGTGGATGGCTCGGTGGGTACTGCCCTTACGCAAATACCACCTTTATCCCTTCCAGAAGACCCTCTTCACCCTACGCTAGAGATATCACTTGATATCAGCCTACCCCGTAGGATTCAAGTACAGTCGCGTCCCCGATCTAGATGCTTCCACAAAGCGAATTTCATTATGCTCAATGATCTGTTGGCTTCCCATGATTGGTCGGATCTCTATGCTTGCACTGATGTCGATTCGGCTATCTCTATATTTTACAGTACGCTTGATAGCTTCTTTGATACCTGCATTCCTACTCGCTATACCCTATGTTCGAATAAGCCCCCTTGGTTTTCAAGGCAACTTATCAGACTTAATAACATCAAATCTAGGCTTTATAAGAGGTACAAGAAATCTGGAGCATCTGCAGACCTCTCTAAATATCTAATAGCTCGTTCTAAATTTCACCGTCTTAATCAGCTTTGTTATAAAAATTACTTGAGTTGTTGTAAAGCCCAATTTTTTAGAAATCCAAAAAAGTTTTACAGTTTCGTAAATTCAAAGCGGAAAACTTCTGGGTATCCTTCCTCATTAACCTTTGGAGGTAAAAAAGCTTGCACTGATGACGACGTTGCTGAACTATTTTCTGAGTTCTTTAAGTCCACGTATTCATCCAGTGGTTTTCATTCTGGTCAATATCCCTATCGCTTAGATCCTGCTATTGATGGTAATATTGTTCTTCAGAGTCTTCAATCTTTGAAGCCCACCTTTTCTCCGGGGCCGGACGGTGTTCCTAGTTGCGTGCTTAAGTACTGCGCCGAAAACATGTATGAGCCTATTTTAAAATTATTTGAGCTATCTCTGGGATCTTCGTCATTCCCGGCACTTTGGAAACAGTCTTTTATTATACCCCTGCATAAAAAAGGTAGTAGGTCAAAAGTTGAAAACTACAGGGGTATTGCTAAACTTTCAGTCATTCCTAAAGTCTTTGAACAGATTGTCACCAATCAACTGCAATATCAGTGTTCTAGTCTTTTATCTCCATGTCAACACGGTTTTATTCGTCAAAGGTCTACCACTACAAATTTGCTTGTATTCACCTCTATAGTTATGGAAGGATTTTTAGCGAACAAGCAAACGGATGTCATCTACACGGACTTCAGCAAAGCATTTGATACCGTCAACCACGAGTTGCTTATTCATAAGCTTGATTTACTGGGCTTTCCGTTTCACCTATTAATGTGGCTGAAAAGCTATCTTTCTAACCGGACCCAAAAAGTCCTGTTCAAGTGCAATCTGTCGGAATCGTTCGGAGTTTCCTCCGGCGTACCCCAGGGAAGTCATCTAGGCCCTTTGCTCTTTGCCCTTTTCATTAATGACTTGCCACAGACAATATTATATTCCCATACTATAATGTATGCGGATGATGTAAAACTTTGCTACACTTACTGTCCTACCGATTTGAGTTCCTTGGATCTTCTTCAGGCCGACTTGGACTCGTTCCAATGTTGGTGCACAACAAATTTACTAGCTTTAAATTGCTCTAAATGTAAGCATATGACATTTCACCGAGTGAAGCCAGCATTGAAATCTTATGTAATAGATGGTACGCCTTTGGAGCGTATATCTATTGCAAATGATCTAGGTGTCCTTTTTGATCCGAAATTGAATTTTAACATGCATATTTCCTCTATAGCCAACAAAGCGTTGGGTTTACTTGGATTTGTTAAAAGACGGGCTAAACAGTTCGATGATCCGTACCTCACTAAGGTTCTTTACACATCGCTGGTTCGTCCAATACTCGAGTATTGCTCATGCGTTTGGTCCCCTGTTTCTCAAAAGCATATAAAGCGTCTTGAGTCAGTTCAAAAGCAATTTTTGATATTTGCATTGCGCGGCCTTAATTGGGACTCAAGTCTCCACCTTCCTCCATACAGAAGTAGACTTCTTCTTATTAACTTACCCACTCTGGAAAATCGGAGAATATTACTGGGGGTATTGTTCATCCATAAGCTCATTATTGGAGAAATTGATTCCGCGGACCTCCTCAGCCGCTTGTTTTTTGCGGTTCCCCCTAGAGTATCCAGACACTACGTTCCTTTTTACTTACCCCTTTGTCGACGAAACTTTGCTAAAAATAATCCTCTTCTTATCTGGTGCGCGCACTACAATGACTTGTATAGCTGCATCAGTCTTGAATGTACTTTTGCCACTATACGTAATGCAATACTTGCCTATCTAATTTAAGAGATACAAGCTAATTTAATTTGCCGGCATTTTATTCCTTCGATAAAAAACAGGAGCTATCTCGCTTAAGGATGGAGGAACATTTATCAACATGTATCATTAAGAAGGAACAAGACAGTACTGTGTTGATTGGAATCTGGTGCATTCCAACAACGTAAAAAACATGCTTTTTCATGAGTCACTGACCGGAATCGTATGCATTCCGGCAGTTTAATCTCATGGGTCAGGCATCGAGCTGATTGGAATCCGGTGCATTCCAACAACACAGGTCATGTTACTTTTTTATGCCTTGTGATGGCGTATCCTCATTACACTACTCTTAGCACTGCCGGATTCCCATGACATGCTGATTGGAATCTTGTTGCATTCCAACAGGGAGATTGGAATCCACTGCATTCCGAAATCATGCTGAGCGGAATCTGATGCATTCCGCCAGTATAAGATTTCGGCATAAGATCTTATTTCTGCTCATATTTCTTATTATTATTATATTCTGAAATTAAATAGTAATGTTCATTAATATTTCTTTGTTTGTAATATAACATTGTTGAAAGCTCGATATATCTTAAATTTGATCTTTTGAGTTGCATATTTATATATCTTTTATATTATGCAGTCGACCATAGTTTGTCGTCGACTTTAAATAATAAATAAATAAATAAATAATTACATTCGCCTCGATGTAGATTCAATAGGAAGTAGATAGCACAGTTTGAGTATGTATCAAAGAAATGCATTACATATAATTTATCTCTAAGTAAACTCTATTTCTAAACAGAGCTTTTTAATTTTTTTTCGGAATCTTTATAAACATTTTGAAATTATTACATATGTATGTACAACAAAACCATAGTGCAAAAGCGAAAATTCACGCAAAGTAATTCCAATTTCTAGTTGGCTTTTATTGTACAGATTCCAATTTTGTTTGGTCCCATTTAATCAGCTTTGTTATAAAAATTACTTGAGTTGTTGTAAAGCCCAATTTTTTAGAAATCCAAAAAAGTTTTACAGTTTCGTAAATTCAAAGCGGAAAACTTCTGGGTATCCTTCCTCATTAACCTTTGGAGGTAAAAAAGCTTGCACTGATGACGACGTTGCTGAACTATTTTCTGAGTTCTTTAAGTCCACGTATTCATCCAGTGGTTTTCATTCTGGTCAATATCCCTATCGCTTAGATCCTGCTATTGATGGTAATATTGTTCTTCAGAGTCTTCAATCTTTGAAGCCCACCTTTTCTCCGGGGCCGGACGGTGTTCCTAGTTGCGTGCTTAAGTACTGCGCCGAAAACATGTATGAGCCTATTTTAAAATTATTTGAGCTATCTCTGGGATCTTCGTCATTCCCGGCACTTTGGAAACAGTCTTTTATTATACCCCTGCATAAAAAAGGTAGTAGGTCAAAAGTTGAAAACTACAGGGGTATTGCTAAACTTTCAGTCATTCCTAAAGTCTTTGAACAGATTGTCACCAATCAACTGCAATATCAGTGTTCTAGTCTTTTATCTCCATGTCAACACGGTTTTATTCGTCAAAGGTCTACCACTACAAATTTGCTTGTATTCACCTCTATAGTTATGGAAGGATTTTTAGCGAACAAGCAAACGGATGTCATCTACACGGACTTCAGCAAAGCATTTGATACCGTCAACCACGAGTTGCTTATTCATAAGCTTGATTTACTGGGCTTTCCGTTTCACCTATTAATGTGGCTGAAAAGCTATCTTTCTAACCGGACCCAAAAAGTCCTGTTCAAGTGCAATCTGTCGGAATCGTTCGGAGTTTCCTCCGGCGTACCCCAGGGAAGTCATCTAGGCCCTTTGCTCTTTGCCCTTTTCATTAATGACTTGCCACAGACAATATTATATTCCCATACTATAATGTATGCGGATGATGTAAAACTTTGCTACACTTACTGTCCTACCGATTTGAGTTCCTTGGATCTTCTTCAGGCCGACTTGGACTCGTTCCAATGTTGGTGCACAACAAATTTACTAGCTTTAAATTGCTCTAAATGTAAGCATATGACATTTCACCGAGTGAAGCCAGCATTGAAATCTTATGTAATAGATGGTACGCCTTTGGAGCGTATATCTATTGCAAATGATCTAGGTGTCCTTTTTGATCCGAAATTGAATTTTAACATGCATATTTCCTCTATAGCCAACAAAGCGTTGGGTTTACTTGGATTTGTTAAAAGACGGGCTAAACAGTTCGATGATCCGTACCTCACTAAGGTTCTTTACACATCGCTGGTTCGTCCAATACTCGAGTATTGCTCATGCGTTTGGTCCCCTGTTTCTCAAAAGCATATAAAGCGTCTTGAGTCAGTTCAAAAGCAATTTTTGATATTTGCATTGCGCGGCCTTAATTGGGACTCAAGTCTCCACCTTCCTCCATACAGAAGTAGACTTCTTCTTATTAACTTACCCACTCTGGAAAATCGGAGAATATTACTGGGGGTATTGTTCATCCATAAGCTCATTATTGGAGAAATTGATTCCGCGGACCTCCTCAGCCGCTTGTTTTTTGCGGTTCCCCCTAGAGTATCCAGACACTACGTTCCTTTTTACTTACCCCTTTGTCGACGAAACTTTGCTAAAAATAATCCTCTTCTTATCTGGTGCGCGCACTACAATGACTTGTATAGCTGCATCAGTCTTGAATGTACTTTTGCCACTATACGTAATGCAATACTTGCCTATCTAATTTAAGAGATACAAGCTAATTTAATTTGCCGGCATTTTATTCCTTCGATAAAAAACAGGAGCTATCTCGCTTAAGGATGGAGGAACATTTATCAACATGTATCATTAAGAAGGAACAAGACAGTACTGTGTTGATTGGAATCTGGTGCATTCCAACAACGTAAAAAACATGCTTTTTCATGAGTCACTGACCGGAATCGTATGCATTCCGGCAGTTTAATCTCATGGGTCAGGCATCGAGCTGATTGGAATCCGGTGCATTCCAACAACACAGGTCATGTTACTTTTTTATGCCTTGTGATGGCGTATCCTCATTACACTACTCTTAGCACTGCCGGATTCCCATGACATGCTGATTGGAATCTTGTTGCATTCCAACAGGGAGATTGGAATCCACTGCATTCCGAAATCATGCTGAGCGGAATCTGATGCATTCCGCCAGTATAAGATTTCGGCATAAGATCTTATTTCTGCTCATATTTCTTATTATTATTATATTCTGAAATTAAATAGTAATGTTCATTAATATTTCTTTGTTTGTAATATAACATTGTTGAAAGCTCGATATATCTTAAATTTGATCTTTTGAGTTGCATATTTATATATCTTTTATATTATGCAGTCGACCATAGTTTGTCGTCGACTTTAAATAATAAATAAATAAATAAATAATTACATTCGCCTCGATGTAGATTCAATAGGAAGTAGATAGCACAGTTTGAGTATGTATCAAAGAAATGCATTACATATAATTTATCTCTAAGTAAACTCTATTTCTAAACAGAGCTTTTTAATTTTTTTTCGGAATCTTTATAAACATTTTGAAATTATTACATATGTATGTACAACAAAACCATAGTGCAAAAGCGAAAATTCACGCAAAGTAATTCCAATTTCTAGTTGGCTTTTATTGTACAGATTCCAATTTTGTTTGGTCCCATAGCAATTTTCCAAACATGAAAATCTTTTATTTTTCAAAATAAAGAAACTTTAGCACCACTAGTGAGAGCTCATTAAATGTTAGCCAAAAACATACATCCAATGTAGATCCTTTTCTATTCAATTCTTTCGACGAAGATTATACCCACACATATACATGGATACATACAATTATTTCGCAAGATTGACAATCCTCAATGTCATAAAAAGGCTGTTTTTTCGCACATAATAATGAACGCTATAATTAGCATCAAACTTACGCAAGTTACTACAAATATAATGTTTTGTCCTTGTGTCGCGAGATCGATTGTATAAATTCCGTTATTGTGCTTGTAGCAGAAAAACTAAGAGACTAATGTAACTACCTGTGTACATGGGTAGCTTACGAATAATACTCCTACGGCTGGGCTTGCCGCACATTGTGAAACCGTATAATAAGGACATCCCATCTTGTGCACTATTCAATTCCTTAATCAGGCAAACTAATATAAATCACGCTTGATGAATAGACCTGTTGTTTAAATTTTGTTATGATTGCACACTAGCTGAAATTGAATTTGTGCCTGAAATAAATCTGATCTATAAGATGAAAATATAACAGCACTACGTGGTAGAGAAGTTTTGAATATTTTGGTTATTTTAAAATTAAAATAATAAAACCGTACTTTTGTTTTGGGAAAATTGTTAATTAGTGCGGTAAGGACATTTACAAGTTTTCTTTGCTTCAAATGAGTAGGTTATGTTTTTGTTATGTTATTACCTAGTATCACTACTGTAGCAACAACGTTAGTAATCGTACATATCTATACATCTATAAGGAAAATAATTACTAATAATAACCGATTTTAAACATATTCCTTATTATATTTTGTGTTTATATTTCATTTACCAAGCTATGTATATGTGAAACCTTTTCGCCGTAAAGCTAGAATCTTGTATCTATAATAAATATCTTATTTGTTCTTTTACGAGAAACATATACATATTTTGAACTGAATCTGGACCTAAGTACATAAGTCCCTTCACCAACAATTTGCATGTTATGGAAATACCCATACTAGTTTAGCCCCTGTACGCCCATATTTTCGCCGAATGCACGCTAAATGAAAGTTTAAATATGTCATAAAGAACTAAACAATACGCCCACTTTACGCAAATAAGTATAACAAAGAACATCATAATATGATGGTACTTAGTGAATTCAGTTAATAGACGAAGATCAATTTTCTTTGTTTGGTTATGATGTTAGTTTTCGTTTAGCAACAAATTGCGAATACACTTACTAAAAAATATGTATGTAGCTGCATTTCAGATTAGAGATAAACCAGTAAAGGAAACGGGGCAGTGATTTTTTATATCGTTTATAAAATTAGGTACCAATCACCCAGAATAGATAAACCATGTTAAAGAAGAAAAAGGTCCTTTCTATGAAAACTTTATTTAATAATGGACATTCGCAATATTGTTCCATTCCATCCCAGTAATTAAAAAATGGATTTTAGCATGGAAGTTTTCTCGCCAAAACAAAGTTAATTCATTGCTAACCCTAGTTATTAGCTGCATCTTTTTACATCTATATATGTACATATACGCTTAAATCTTATATGGACTGCTAAGCGTTAAACTTTATCCATTCTTCTGAAATTGCTGCGCAGAAAATTAGTACTCCTAAATTTCAATACGCATTATATTCAGTTGTAACTGAAATATGTGTCTATGTTTCACCTCTATGTATTAACTCTACAAATGGTGTGTGTCCACTGTTCACCGCAACCGATTCAGCTATCGGTTATACACTATTGCCAACAGAGGTGTGTGTCTCCGCTTTTCGGTACAACATGTTCTGTAGCTAGTTGCCGCTAGATGAGCGTTTTTTTTAACCGCAAACATAGAGGTATATCCGTGTAAAAAACAAGTCTATTATTACTCAGTTTATTAGTTTATTCTCTGTAATCGGGGTTGATATAGTTACATTTACATAAAAATCAACCCTTTCTTTAAGCGATGACAGAATTAAGAGAGATGAGTATGAATAAATAGTTATAACCTAATCAACATTTGTTAACATTTTAATATATAAAATATGTATAAATATACATAATAAAGGGAATCAGGTTTTTCATAAAACTTGGTACTTTCTAATCATATTAATGTATTAATGCTGACTGGGTTATATTGGTTTAATTGCAAACAGTTAGATTTTATATTGTTGCCAGCGTTGCCGTTTTCTGGGTAATTCGCTAAATTTGGGGAGTTTCGAAAGCACGTGGGTAATTTTCGAGTACGCTCTTCTTTATTACCTATGAAGGCACGGAGTTCCATGAAAGGTCTTAAATAAATTTTTTACTTCACTATTTCGGTTGCGTCGTGTTTCGTTGGCTACAGTTGCAGTAGTTTGCAGCATTTATTAAAGCTCACGGCTGAAAATAATTTTTTTTATTCCGACCCCATGAAGTCATGGCCAGTATTGGCGTGATTGCGTTAAATTATGGGTAAAAGTCTAGTTGAGTCGACTGCTAATACGCTACAAAAATATCGATCGAGGTGTCAAAAGGCCCGTATTGACCTCGACAACAATAATTCGAAGGCTAAAAAGAAAAATTGTATATCTGTCCGGAGATATTTGCAGTTGAAGTTGGCGATTATCAAGTGGTTGTTGTAATGTTATTGTACCCACAAAAAAATTATGAACATAAGCGTTTTGCGCGGATTTAGTTTTGGTCTCTAAACCGGTGTTGGACCCACCGAGGGTAATTTTTTATACGCAGAACCGTGTTCTGGACAAAAATACTATGGATACCACCCCCGGTTTCGGAGGAACCCGCGGGTCATTTTTCGGTTTTTCGTTAATATCTTTTGAACGAGTTAACATTTTTATTTTCCCACTTCGGATTATTATTGTCGAGGTCAATACGCGTCTTTTAACACCTCTCTCGATATTTTGGGACGCGTCTTAGCAGTCGTCCCCTCAACTAGACTATTACCAAATTATGAAACCTATATGTCTTATTTTACAATGTTCTTATATGCTATAAGCCTTAGTCGCTTTTATGGCTTATACAAAAATGTTTAAAGTAAACAAAAATAATACATGTCAAAATACAAAATATGGGTAACCGGAAAGTCTTCCTTTGTCTTACAATCTCAGAAAATAAACAAAGAGCAGAAAATGGGTGTGAAATATTGTTCAATTATATTTAGTATGATACCCACCCAATGTTCATTGGAAAGTAAAGACATGTGTCCAAAATTTTATGAGTAGGAACATTTTGAAATTCATAAATACGATATAATTGTGATGACATGAAATCACAAACAAACCAAAAATTAAAATAAACTTCTTATTATTTCCCGAAATTTTACACTATCACTTGCGAAGTATTCACTTAAAAAAATAGAAATCCATAATTTCGCGCTTACGATACAATGGCTAACATAGCTTGCTATAGTCAAAATGAAATTAGCTTCAATTTATTTTACAGCTTCAAAGTAATTTACAGTCGTCACAAGTTCGAAGTTAACTTATTTTGGCTATCACTAAGCAACAAAACAATTTATTTGACGAAATTTTGATATTTTGGAGAATTGAAAATTGTTTTTTTGGGTAATTTGAGAACGGCAACACTGGGTTGCATCTAGTTACATGCCAACATTCGTATAAGCTCAAATTCCCAGTAAGAAAATACTCCGCAAAAACGTATGGGTTAAAGCTGACAGCTATTAAAACTTAATTAAAGTTACTCCATGTCTCACCAAACTTTTACCAAATATAAAATATAATGTTATGTTGGTTTTATTGGTCTGTAAATAATGAATTGTTATACTAATTTGTCATATTCAAAACGGGTTTTATGTTTTCGTATAAATGTAGCCGATAACGAAAAATATAAAAAATGTATGGAAGAGTTTCTAATTAATAAAACATACTGAAAAGTCATAACCAATGGTGACTTACTATTTGGCATATATATTTTTTCAAACATGTAACTATACAGAATGTCTGGACAAGTAACTTGGTACCTCGATCAAGTTTAAACGGGATTCAAGGGGTTGTGTAGCGCAATATATAGCTTCTCCAACCCAATTGTCAACCTCACCTTCGAGCGGCGAATCCCGTTTCACTAACAGACGAGGCTCTGGCGACCTCAAGCTCCTCATGGAACTTGGGGGTGGGGAGGGAGGGATGGCCTGAAGGTTCAATGTGGCCATATAAATCGTTCCCGAGATGGTCGGGCCAGCACCTTAATGGTGCTGTGTTACCGGAGCGCATCGGATCTGTATCCGACAAAGGACCATCACATCGATAACACTCCCCAAAGCCTTCGGGGAGTAACCTAATCGCTACAACAACAACAACAACATCAAGTTTAAACCTTAATAAAAAATCTTCTATGGATGATCAATTTGTGAAACGTCAATTCTCTAAGCAAATTAAACAACATTTCATATTGTATTCTCTGTTTAGCTGCTTTTTTTTTATTTTTAAGTGATTTTGTAACACTTTTAACAATACTTGTACTTGCTTTATGTCTACATATGATTGGTTAATTTTGAGGTTAAGCTAAAGGTATTTAATTTGGTGATGTAAGCAGGTTTGTGTTGTATACGTCTATAACATATGATTGTTATATTTAATTTGGAAGGAAAATAATATATTTTAAATAAAAATAATACTTAAATAATAAAACTATTAATTAAAAAAAATATGTTAAAAGAATTAAATGAAAACAAAAAAAAAATAATAATAATAAAATAGACGGATTCGAACCTGCGAACGAATCCACTTAGGCGCAAATCTTATTATCTCTGCTATTGCTTCTTTTCTACTAATATAAGCAATGTTGTATTTAAGCTTTACGCCTTCTGCGCGCATTTTTCGACTGTGATGCCACGTAAGATAAAAATAATTATTAAGAAAGCATTATGGAATAACCAAGTTTTTAGTGCAACCGGGAAAAATTGTTGAAAACGCTAACCGCATTTTCTTTATGGTTAGCGGATAAATAATTGACCTACTACTGAGAAATTATAAAGAATAAGTGAACATTTAACTGGCATAATTTTTTTTGGAAATTCCATGTGTACAGGGTGTCTAGACAGGAAAATTGGTTTTCCTTGGAAAATTTTAAATGACCATAAAAAATTGTCTATGGCTGACCAATTAGTGGGACCCACTGACCAATTATGACCAATTAGTGACCAATTATTTGGCATGCTTTTCGAATTCAAAATCCACCGATGGGGTGCTAACATCCGATAACAGGGTAACATCCGATAACAAAGAAAACTTTAAAAATTAATTAAAAAGTTCCTATGGCTGACCAATTAAAGAAACCTGCTGACCAATTATGACCAATTAATTGGCATAATTTTTTTTTGGAAAATTTATGTATACAGGGTGTTTAGACAGGAAAATTGTTTTTCCTTTGGAAAATTTTAAATGGCCATAAAAAATTTTCTATGGCTGACCAATTAGTGGGACCCGCTGACCAATTAGTGACCAATTATTTGGCATACGTTTCGATTTGAAGATCCACCGATGGGGTGCTAACATCCGATAACACGATAACATCCGATAACAAAGAAAACTTTAAAAATTAATTAAAAAGTTCCTATGGCTGACCAATTAACGAAACCTGCTGACCAATTATGACCAATTAGTGACCAATTAATTGGCATAATTTTTTTTGGAAAATTTATGTATACAGGGTGTCTAGACAGCAAAATTGATTTTCCTTGGAAAACTTTAAATGGTCATAAAAAATTGTCTATGGCTGACCAATTAGTGGGACCCACTGAACAATTAGTGATCAATTAACTGGCATAATTTTTTTTGGAAAATTTATGTATACAGGGTGTTTAAACAGGAAAATTGTTTTTCCCTTGGAAAATTTTATATGGCCATAAAAAATTTTCTATGGCTGACCAATTAGTGGGACCCGCTGACCAATTAGTGACCAATTATTTGGCATACCTTTCGAATCGAAAATCCACCGATGGGGTGCTAACATCCGATAACAGGGTAACATCCGATAACAAAGAAAATTTTAAAAATTAATTAAAAAGTTCCTATGGCTGACCAATTAAAGAAACCTGCTGACCAATTATGACCAATTAGTGACCAATTAATTGGCATAATTTTTTTGGAAAATTTATGTATACAGGGTGTCTAGACAGCAAAATTGATTTTCCTTGGAAAATTTTAATTTTCATAAAAAATTGTCTATGGCTGACCAATTAGTGGGACCCACTGACCAATTATGACCAATTAGTGACCAATTAATTGGCATAATTTTTTTTGGAAAATTTATGTATACAGGGTGTTTAAACAGGAAAATTGTTTTTCCCTTGGAAAACTTTAAATGGCCATAAAAAATTGTCTATGGCTGACCAATTAGTGGGACCCGCTGACCAATTATGACCAATTAGTGACCAATTATTTGGCGTACGTTTCGATTTGAAAATCCACCGATGGGGTGCTAACATCCGATAACACGATAACATCCGATAACAAAGAAAACTTTAAAAATTAATTAAAAAGTTCCTATGGCTGACCAATTAACGAAACCTGATGACCAATTAGTGACCAATTAATTGGCATAATCTTTTTTGGAACATTTATGTATACAGGGTGTCTAGACAGGAAAATTGGTTTTCCTTGGAAAACTTTAAATGGCCATAAAAAATTGTCTATGGCTGACCAATTAGTGGGACCCACTGACCAATTATGACCAATTAGTGACCAATTATTTGGCATGCTTTTCGAATTCAAAATCCACCGATGGGTGCTAACATCCGATAACAGGGTAACATCCGATAACAAAGAAAACTTTAAAAATTAATTAAAAAGTTCCTATGACTGACCAATTAACGAAACCTGCTGGCCAATTATGACCAATTAGTGACCAATTAATTGGCATAATTTTTTTGGAAAATTTATGTATACAGGGTGTTTAAACAGGAAAATTGTTTTTCCCTTGGAAAACTTTAAATGGCCATTAAATTTTCTATGGCTGACCAATTAGTGGGACCCGCTGACCAATTATGACCAATTAGTGACCAATTATTTGGCATATGTTTTGTTATAAAATTCCAGAAATGGGGTGCTAACATCCCACACCCGACCATGAAAATTTTAAAATTTCCATACAATTTTTTCTAATGCTGACCAATTACTGAAACCTGCTGACCAATTAGTGACCAATTATTTGGCATATGTTTTGTTATAAAATTCCAGAAATGGGGTGCTAACATCCCAGAGCCGACATATGGACAGAAAAATCGACTTTGTTTTATATTATGTAGTGATGTATACCTACGCCCGAAGTTAAATAACGCAGCGAATGCTATATATGTAAGTATGTATGTGTCGCATCAAGCCTCACTCAAAAGCAATTAGAGCGGACAGTTCACAGCGAACAAACACACATACGAATTTTTTGATAAAAATGTTACTTTTGTTTAAACAATTTGGCTGATATAAGAAAGGAGTCAAGTATTTTTTTTGATGCAGATCGAAGGTCTGACCAATGATGTAAAAACAGTTTTTGTAACGTATGGGTCGATAAATTCTTTAGACCAACGTTTAACGAAAGCCAAAGTACCTTTAGCGCTATTCACGCAAGATTCAATATGAAGTTTAAAATCGAGTTTTGGGTCCATTGTAACGCCTAAATCAATAAAATTAGTGGCTTGCTTGATTACATAGTCGCCAATAACATAATCATGGGATTGGAAGGACTTCCTTGTAAAACACATGAACTTACATTTAGGTAGGTTTATTGACATGGCCTTTACATTACACCAGTCACCAAGACTATTCAGATCAGCCTGAAGACATGCCCTATCCACGGGTGAGCGGATAGGCATTACAAGTTTGACATCATCAGCGTACATCAACGGCTTGCAGCTCTTCAAAACACTAGGAAGGTCATTAATGAACAACAGGAACAAAACCGGACCAAGATGGCTGCCTTGAGGAACACCAGAAGTTATGTTTATGAACCGAGACCAACAATTATTAAATATAACTGTTAGTTTTCTTTCCTGCACATAAGAAGAAACCCATGATAGAAGCAAAGGACGAAATCCTAACCGATCAAGTTTGAATAAAAGTATAGAATGAGAAACTTAATCAAATGCCTTACTAAAATCAGTATAAATAACATCAACTTCACAATTAGTCTTAAAAGGTTGTAAACTCGAGCAAGTTGGACACCGTTGATTTACCCTTGCAAAAGTCATGTTGTGAAAAATCCATTAATGAAGATACTCTAAAAGCAATCTGTTTTGTGATAATCAATTCAAATAGCTTAGGAATAGTGTTGAGTTTGGCTATTCCTCTATAATTTATAACACACGTTCTGCTTCCATTTTTATGCAGGGGTATAATGAATGTTTCTTTCCACTTCTTGGGGAATACCCCTTGCTTCAGGGACGCATTAAGCAAACAGGCTAGAGGTCGATACAAGTATCGAGCACAAGATTTCAGCACTACCGACGGAATTTGATCCGGACCACTAGAGTAAGAAATTTTTAGATTTTCCAGATGAGTTAAAACATCATCAGTACATATATATGGGACTGCCTGGGAATTCAGAGGAGACAATCTGAAAGGATAATTCGATGGCGGGTAATCGTAGGTGTTTGAATAATTAGATTCGAAGAAATCCGCAAACATGTTAGCAATTTCGAAGCTATCTTAGGAAATCTGATCATTTAGCTTCATTGTAGAAGGAAACCCTTTTATCTTCCTTTTTGAATTAACAAAGCTGTAAAACGACTTAGGATTGACAAATATTTGGCTTTTAATCCTACTGATATAGTTCTTATAACAAATTCTGTTCAATGTTTTATATTTGCGACGTAAAATTGAGTAGGCGGCATAGTCAGTCATTGATCCAGAAAGTTTGTAGCGTTTGAATGAACGCGTCTTCTGATTTTTCAGGCGTTTCAATTCTTTAGTGCTCCAAGCCGATGATGGTATAGCAGTGGTTTCGGACGTAGGTATGTATTTTTTAAATATTCCGTATAATACATTATTAAAATGGGATATTCTCTCATCAATATCCCCATCGTACTCAGGCCAATTTGTTCTCGATACTTCGAGTATTACTTTAGACCAATTGGCCTTTCTAAACAGAAATCGGTGAGGGGTCTTTCGCAATACGTTGGAAGAACGCTCAGATAAATTATGAGATTCCATAAACATCGCGAGAGCAGGATGATATACATATTCAGGCAGGGCAAGGGGATCGCATCGATTTACAAAACAATTGGAATCGTCTGAGAAAATTAAATCCAAGCATTTACCGAATTTATTCTGAATGTTGTTAACTTGAAAAAGTCCAACATCTGCAAACTCGTTTAGGAAATCATAGTGGATAGCGCGAGAAGAAGTAGGGACTAGCTTCCCGTCGATAAGGCTCCATGACACACATGGCAGATTAAAATCGCCAAGTACAGTGACAGAATCACAGGCCCTGGCAGTACTGCACACAGATTTCACTATTGAGGAATGATTCAAATATAAGGAAATGTCAGAATGTGGGGGAATGTAGTTGGCTGTAAAATATTTGTAG